>NC_133782.1:7060639-7085784 GCF_003597395.2 Chelonoidis abingdonii
TCTGGGAGGAGTTCCGAAATCGATTTAAGGAGCCGTTTAACTCGATATTAATGAGGACGTCGTGTGAACGGGTACAGCGTTAAATCGGTATATCGGCCATTAAACCGATTTAAAGTCGCAGTGTAGACCTGGCCAGACATACCAGTGCAGCTTGGAGAAGTAAAACAAGATGCTGGCTCTATGCTGGCTGAAATTATCAATCCTACTTTGTTAACTCAATGGCAGAATAACTACTTTGCTGACAGGGTTGTATCTCTGGTTGCTCCAGGAATGTGTGGGACCGATTCAATTCAAAAGTCTTTACTGTGTGCTTTAACAAGCAGGCCGGTCAGATTGTTTAGTTCTGACCTTAAAGTCTGAATCACAGTTGTGTAAGATGGGGAGGGGACAGGGGCTTTAAAAAGTCAGCTCTGGGAGGGAGGTATTCAGGTTTGCAAAATAGACGGTAGTGAGATGGATTTTTCAAAGAGATATTGAGGACTTTTTTTTTTTTGGTCTAAAGCTCGGCATTGTGAAGGTGACATACTCACAGAACAGAGGAGTGTCAGCCACATAAGTCTAATGACAGCCCAGGCTGGCTGACTCATAACACTGCGTACGCTGTGATCTCAGAACTGTGCCCACACACGGCCATTCCAAGCTCCTGCCTAGAGACTCCTCAGTCTCAGTCTACATCATGGGGAAAGGGGAGTTAGAAGAAATTGGAGTAAACAGCAATCCTGTAACTGGCCATTCTCCAGACTCATTTACCTGGGAGACCCACAGTAGCAAATGTGGCACATTTTCAAATTAAAGAAAAAGCTCTCACTGTGCCTATAGGGGTAATGCTTGGAATTCTTTTCGGCCGCTGAAATGAGGCTTTTTAGAAGGGAATAAGGTTAAGTGATGGTTCGAGGGAACTATACTGTAGCTTCTAGCACTACGGACCAAAAGATTTTAATTGCTTGTTAACTACTATTGTTGCACACAAGTTAGCAAAGCTGAAACTGTCCGACATAAATCACATGTGTCAGCCCAATAAATCTCCGTTTTAAACGACAGCTTTGCAGCCAGCACTAAATTAGAACGGCCACTGCACAGAACCACATTTACGACTACTGACTGCAAAACGGTGAAGGATCTGTTGAGACCAAAACACTCGGCATGCCGCTAATGCCTATCATTATCATGATTGATATAGCCTTCTCTATCACATTTTGCAGTTGTCTACATTTGCAAAGCTTTATTAAATTACCTCAACTTCCAAATGTTATTCAGCATCATTGGAACTAAATGACCAATAGCAATCACAGTGACAACTTAAGCTTTTTCAGCTATAAAGACCTCAAAAACATAAATAAGAAAAGGCCTGGTTTGTTCTGACATTTTTCTAGCTAGAGATTCCACTCCAGAGTCTAAATCTTAATAGAGAATTACCTTGGTTATAACTAATATTTTTATACTTTGCATTTTCTGGGAAAAGCGCATCATACAAGACATGGAAAGCGAAGCTGTGGAAAGTGGCCATACCCATTTATATGTACAAATAAATATATATGAATAAAAATTCAGAGAGTAGCTAACAATATTCCTATGTACAGTAACAAAAATCACATCCCGTGATATTTCACTATTGTAACCCGTGGTCTTATGTACTCTATCTCCACCATTCAGTTACCATCTTTTGTCTAATCAAGGTCCCAATCCTGCCCAAATGGGGTCCTCACAGACACAAAGGTCCCCTCAGGCAGACCTAATTGCAGGCTCCGGGCCTTGTATTTTAAGCTTCTGAAGGCCAGGATGTCATTTTGTTTATTTGTTTCTCTCTCAGATTCACTCTCTTTATATTGCTCAATACCATGGTATCAGTCTGGGTGTCTGCAAAGTGTGTTGGAAAACCCAAGGAACAGACTAAAGAATAAGTTTTCTCACAGAGTGCCATCATGTCAAACATGGAAATAAAAATAACTAGCAAAATAGAGACATGGGACCAGAACCTCGGGTCTGGCCAAGCTACTTTCAGTGTAGGCCCCGATATGGGTAAGGAATGGCAGATCACACACTTTGACTGCAGCAGCCTTATGCTGTCGGGTGGTCTTGTGAACAGCCTGCTGCATGGGGACCATGTTCCGGCTCTGTGACCTTGGGCAAGTCATTGCACCTCCCTGTGATTGTGTTTCCCTTCCCATCCTTTGTCTGTTGTGTTTAGTTAGACTGTCAGCCTCTCAGGGCAGGAACTATCTTCCACTGTGTGCACAAACAGCAACCAGCAGAAGAGGGTCCTGGCTTTGACATCTAGGCATTACTGTGATACGAATGACAATAACAATGGTGCTTTCTACCACTCAGGAACTAGTAGAATCAAGGCCTTTGTGCTTCTTTTGATACATTATAACTGTAAAGATTTGGTGACCATTTGCAGAGCCCTTGTGGGCGTGGGGGTAGCTTTATGACCCCCTTTGAAAGTGTTCCCCTTAACCTACCTTTAACTAAAGCTGTGGTAACAGGTGCCATTACATTATACTCTACCCTACTGAAACTCCTGTCTTCACAGAGACTGTAGGAGTGTGAATATACAGATATATTGATTCTATAAATCCCCTGATATTATCTTTTATTGGTAGTAATAAATGTCCATATTAATTAACTTAATGGTTTTAACTGCAGTAATGACTTTGTATTAAACTAGTGCACATTTCATGTCCCATATAAAAGCTGCAATAATAAAATTTGTCTGCAGTATTTTTTGTAGCTTCCATAGTCCTGAGACACAGCAAACTCACTGCTAGAATATTCTAAATTCTTAGATCAGGAGATGAATGAAGTTTGGCTTAAACTACTTTCATTTAAAAATGAAAGTATATCAAATTTCAGAAAATGATACAATGAAACCGGACCTGAGCAAATATTCTTCCCCACCCCACCGCTCTCACACACACTATTTCTGTGCAGATAAACTAGTGAATTTGATACAATAGTATTCACAATGCTCTGTCATATGCTGTTTGTGAACATTCTGGTTTGTCCTCATGACTGTCTGAAAGGAGCTCCTATTTGCAGGAATACTTTTGATCGCGTGTGAGAACATGTGTTTGAGTGTAACAACGTGTATGTGTGCCAGATATTATAAATCTTACAGTCGTCCAGTCAGCGAGCTGAGACAGTATCATGTGACTTTGCTGACCAATGATGAATAGCCAATACTAAATGCATTCTTGCATCAGTTTGTGTGCATCCCATACACTGAAATTCATTCCTACTCTACTATGAACAGAGGACAAACTTGTTAAAAATCTGTAGCGAATTGGTGAACAGACCAAAAAAAGCTAAAATTCATCAAATAAATTGTCCACTGTGAATATTTTGACTAGCCCTAAATGGAACCATGTTGGAGCTACTCTGCTCTTGTCTTGTTCTAACTGGAGCAAACAATTTACACAAGCAAAAGAAATAAATCTAACGGGGCCATATTTCACTTCAACAGATGAAAAATATCTGTGGGTACAGTTTGGAGAGAAATGTACCAACACCCCCATCCCATCACCTGCAGTTTGTGTGTGCAAGTCCAGCTTTTGGCTCATGCCAGAGGATGCACACACAACAGAAGCTTACCAGGCATTGGGCCCAAACATTAGCAACGGAACCAGTGCTTCAGCAAAGTTTACAAAATGATAAAGAACAAATGGTTACTCATGTTGTATCTTGATATAGTTTTAATAGCTTTAATATTTCTCTTAATGCACATTTGTTTTCTTAAGCTATGAAAAAATACTTTGGGCCAGATTCTCAGGTGGTGTAAATCAGAGTCACTCCATTTACATCAACTGACAAACTGGCTTGGACTCTTTAAAAGTGATTATTCTGCTCTTCCCAACTTTATAAACAGATACACAAACGGATGAATAGGCAGATACTTCTATATATGGTGACCAGCTGTCCCATTTTTAAAGGGACAATCCCATTTTTGGGGACTTTTTCTTATATAGGCGCCTATTACCCCTACCCCCGTCCTGTTTTTTCACAGTTGCTAGCTGGTCACCCTACTTCCATATAAAGTATATTTTATACAATACTCGTAGATAATTGTTAGGAAGAGTAGGCATTAACTCTCTTAGCATCCAAGGCTAGACCCCACCCTTTCTTAGCAATCATGATTCATTTTCTGTGACCAAACTGACTTAAAATGGAAACATTTCTGGAACCAGTTTAACCTATGTGCAAATCAAGCACACTTGAATTGGGAGATGAAAATAAAATGCACCATCGGGGAAGGTCAATAAATGAACTACAGAACAAAATGCTTGAAGTGATTCTTTGTGTCAGCATCCACAAAGCATTCAGAATAAGTGTTTTTCTTAATATCTCATGAATTACAATGGAGACCTACAAAAATCATGTCTTAGATTTTGTCTTAGATGTATTCATCATGTCTTACATTTTGCAACATGGGAGATTTCTGTCTTTGTTTAAGAAAAGTGCCAAAAAATAGGATTGTCCCTTTAAAAATGGGACATCTGGTCACCCTCGGCATAGTAGAGGTGGTGGTCAGACAATGGAAATGGTAGGGAGATCAAATGTACATGTGAAAATAAAATTTATTATTTTGATAAAGTAAAAAGTGTGGGACGGATCTGCAAGCAGCTGCTGCTATGTCTGAAGGTGCTTTTCTTCAGGCTGGGGAGCACTGCTCTCTTAAAAGGGCAGTGCATGGTTTCTCACACAAGCCCCCAACTCACACATGCTGTCTTTTTCACACTCACTCCCCAACACATACTGATATTGTTGTTGGTACTTCCTGCAATGCACATATATTTGCTATAATTGTATTCTTTCAAAGTGATGTTATTTTAGTTTTTTGACTGGTCTGTGCATTTCATAATTTTATTTCTCTCTTATGCTCACATTGAATACTCTGAGTAGTGAATTCTAAAATGCCTAACCTGTCCTGGCTGGTTTAATTATCATTATTACTTTTATTATCACATTGTGCTTCGTCATTCATTATTTAAAGTGGTACAATCAAATAATAGTATCCTCCTAGAATGTAACTTTAGCTTGTACTAACCTTAGCAGTGCCAGTTTAAAAAAACATTAGCTAAACATATAGCTTTAGACACTGTGCAGGTCGCTTCTTTTCAAATTGCATTTTTAGTTATATCTGTAAAATAACTTAAAATTTTCATAAAAATAAATGCAGTTCCAATCCGATACCAGTAGCAATGATGGAGTCAAATGTTAGTGCGTCACATACATAACTGTGACCAGTAAACATAAATGCCAAAATAATTAGAAAAATAAATTCCTTTTCTTAATAATAGAGAAAAAACCTCAATCATATATGTTAAAATTGGGCCCCATCCTGTACCCCTTACTCACATGAGTAGATAGTTAAAATTAACAGGGCTTCTCCTATAGGTACTGCTCAATTGGGTTTTTACAGCCCTGGAACAAGGAAATCAAATAAAGCACAGACACTCTGTTTTCTTTATTTTTCATATATCTATACTGAACATCTTTTTGCTTTTATTGTAATATGATCGTGAAATGTATATATACAACCCCTCTGAACAAAAGGAATAAATGTCACATGAATGAACAAAATAGATAAAAATATGGAAAATATAAATTCTTTTATTGTATCTTTGCTATGTTTAAAGCCACAATTCTCCTTCGTTGTCTGCACTCATTTTATTTGTGAGCCTTACATTTAGCTTACTTGTCCCAGTATTCAGGGAGGGTTTCCAGAGGTCATCAAACTGGTCTTTTTAAAAAACATGTGTTTGTTCTATGCAGTGAAAGGCTGATATCAGGTCAGCAGCAGAAACTTACACACCTGCAGAATGAAGAACTGAGCACTGGTCACTCATACCGCTTTCCCAAAACAGCCTGTAGGAACACAAATCATAGAATCATAGACTTTAAGATCAGAAGGGACCATTATGATCATCTAGTCTGACCTCTTGCACAATGCAGGCCACAGAATCTCACCCACTCCTGTATCAAATCCCTAATCTATGCCTGAGCTATTGAAGTCCTTAAATCATGGTTTAAAGACTTCAAGGTGCAGAGAATCCCCCAGCAAGTGACCCTTGCCACACACCACAGAAGAAGGCGAAAAACCCCCAGGACCTCTGCCAATCTGCCCCACAGAAAAATTCCTTCCTGACCTCAAATATGGTGATCAGCTAAACCCTGAGCAAGTAGGCAAGACCCACCAGCCAGACACCCAGGAAAGAATTCTCTGTAGTAACTCAGATCCCATCCCATCTAACATCCCATCACAGGCCATTGGGCATATTTACCGCTAATAGTCAAAGATCAATTAATTGCCAAAATTAGGCTATCCCATTATACCATCCGCTCCATAAACTGATCAAGCTTAGTCTTGAAGCCAGATATGTCTTTTGCTGCCACTACTCCCCTTGGAAGGCTGTTCCAGAACTTCACTATGGTATAGAGCAAGGGTCCCCAACATGGTGCTCGCGGGTGCCATGGCGCCCGCCGGGGTGTCTACGTGTGCCCACACACTGGCCAGCGGACAAGCATCTGCTGCAATGCCGCTGACAAGCAGGGTCATCCAGAGGCGTCGCCGCCAAAATGCTGCCAATTTCTGGCAGCATTTCGGGGGTGATGCCTCTGGATGACCCTTCTTGTCGGCGACAACACCTATGGACGTTGCCGCTTGTCGGCGGCATTTCGGCAGATGCTCGTTGGCCGCCACGGTCCTCCGTGGCTCGTCATCTGGCGCCTGCCAGACGAAAAAGGTTGGGGACCACTGGTATAGAGGAAAGCTCACTGAGTTCTTACTACATATATATAGAACAAAATTCTAAGCTAGGATCCAAGGTGCTTAACACAGTGGCTCTTAAAGAGGAGGCTCATGTATGGACCTGTTAGGAGGCCAAACTCTGCATGTGACTGCATACACCACTGATTTTATATGCTACCAAATATAGATAGATAAACCACCTAGGGGATGGATGAGAACCACTGGTATCACTGGTCTACAATTTTTGAGAAGTTGTCTGCTTCAGAGATAAAATGTGGTATATATTTTGATGTGCTGAATTCAAATATGACAATTAAAACAACTGATTGGCTACTGTTTCTAAGATATTTAAGTTTTTACATTTTATGTCTATGTATATTGTGTAGATAGTAGAGTTTTAATCATAAATTGTAAACCTGAGCTCTTTTCAGTGTTTATGGTTGCTTTACATGATAATATTTCACTGTCTTGTTTATGTAAACACTTTAAAAAAATCAGCAAACACGGGTATATATAAAATAAATTTATTATGAACAAAAGGGCAAAAACTATTTATGTACATAGGTTTATTTCCTAATTCAGTGTCTACTCAGTCGCTTCTTGCTTGTCTGCTTGTCGTATTCATCGTAAATGGAGCATTCTCTTGTCATAGTCCAGTCAATAGTCTGCAGCATTGATGGCGTCTCCATTTGCCCTGATAGCGTTTCTCCACTTGTTGCAATGCCAGGTGAAATTGGCTCGCATGGTCGTCGCTCACTGGCTCGCTGGCGAAAGTTCGTTGGTGGAGAAAAAACGAGATGAGAGTGCAAAAAATGTATCTTTAGTGACATTGTTGCAACCGCAAGGCTTTTGTATGCCTTGAGGAGGTTTTCCACCAACACCTGTAGTTATCTGCCTTGTTGTTTCTGAGAAAATTATTCCACTGCAACTGGAAGACTTACTTCATGCCGTCTTTTGCCTTGCCCGACAGTTACTGGCATGGTCAAATGCATCATGCTCGAAGAAGTTTCACGAATCTGAGGACCAACAAAGACACCTTCCTTTATCTTAGCTTCACTTAACCTTGGAAATTTTCCACGGAGGTACTTGAAAGCTGCTTGTGTTTTGTCAATGGCCTTTACAAAGTTCTTCATCAGACCCAGCTTGATGTGTAAGGGTGTAACAAAATCTTCCTTGATTCAACAAGTGGTGGATGCTGACAACTTTTCCTCCCAGGCTCCAATGACTGTCGGAGTGGCCAATCTTTCTTGATGTATGGGAATCTCTTGCACGACTATCCCATTCGCAGAGAAAACAGCAGTACTTTGTGTATCCAATCTGCAGACCCAAGCAAGAGAGCAACAACCTTCAAATCGCCACAAAGCTGTCACTGATGTTGGTTTATAGTTTATGCACCTCAAAAGTTGTTTCATGTTGTCATAGGTTTCCTTCATATGGACTGCATGACCAACTGGAAATTGATGGCAAAACATTGCCAATGCAGCAAAACAGCTTTAAGACTTGTTTCGTGAATTCAATGAACAGTCTCCACTCATCTGGATCGTGAATGATGTGAGGGCTGCCATCACACCATTAATGTTTGCAGGCTACAAGATCACCTTCATGAAGAAGAATGGGACAAAAGATCCTTTTGACGGTCACGGAACATGGAAACCCTAACATCGCCTGCCAGGAGATTCCACTGCTGTAGTCTGGAGCCCAACAGCTAGACTAGAGCCAATCAACAATTTTAAGCATCATTTTCGTTCTCAGTGACCCAGAATTAGTAAAGTTTGACTACAATTATTTCAGAAGCATTTTGGCTGTAGAGTAGTGTATTCTTAGTCCTTATATATATTGGTAAAATTCTAATCCCAGATGTATAAACTGGTTATAAAAAGAGCTGTGAGCATGTATCTGAGAGCAGAATTGGGCATTTTATTTGCATCAATGCTCGTCATACAACTAAAAGCCAGATTATTTACAGAATTAAGCAGTCACATATGTATGCAATTACATGCCTCATTTGCATGCACAGCACCTTGAATGTGCATGCAAATCAGATAATTGAGCATGCAGATGAACTGTTAGATGCATTTGCAATTTCCAATTTGTCCAATAGACAGTTTAAACTGCAAGCATTTGCAAGATTAGGCAAGCAGATAGATGCTAACTTCCTCAAAACTCCAGCCTTAAGAACAGAATTTGTCTGAAAGGATCAAGTCTTTTGAAAAAGATCTCTTTTCACTCTCTGTTTTGTGCCTGAAATTAATATGGCATAAGAAAAATGTATTTTATGGAAATGTTTTGACTACCTCTACAAGTTATCTATCATGTCTAACGCTAGACTGCAAGCTCTTCAAGGCACAGACCAGCTCTTTCTCTTTTCTTCTGTAAATTGCCTAGCGTATCGGACCCTGTAATAATGAACACACCCTGTTCAGTATCCCCTGCTGCCACTTGGTGCCCATCTATGTAGTGGATAGAGCCTGAGAACAATATTCTATGTTGTTAAATACACAGGGCCAGATTAATCCCTAATGTAATTGACTTCTTTGGGGCTACACCAGCCAGGAGCTTGGCCCTTTCTGTCTGACTCATACAATAAGAATGGTGAATTTTGTTCATTTCTGCAATATTTTAAATATGTTGAGTCTAACAGAAGGCTTTCCACTGGCTTCAGTAGATGTTGGATCAGGCCCATTGTCACATATATTTAAAAAGGGTGCAATTGTTGATGAGGTATAATCAGTGTATAGCACTAAACCTTACGACTAGACTTTCTGAAACAAAAGCTTTAGTTCTCACTGTAGTTAATGGAGACTTCCCATAAAATCACTCAAGGGCCGGGCTGCACTAACTAATTGTACCGGGCTGTCATCCTCATAAATATTAAACATTGCTTCCAACTCAAGTGTAACTGCAGCTTCTTTTATTTCACAAAGCATGGATATCCCAGCTGAAACCATTCTGCTTCATGGCTGGTGCCTGCTGAAAATGTGACTGTGGTTCAAAATATTTATCAATGCTTTGTTGTATTGGAAGAATGCTCAGTGACAGATGGACACTCTCTTTAAAACCTCAACGTATGCAAATCTCCATACAAAAGAGCCCAGGATGTTTTTAATATCACACAGTTGCCTCAGGACATGTTTTTAAATCCCCATTTACCAAGGGCCCTGGCTTTTTATCAGTCAAACGCCTTAAGCACTATGTCAACTTGGACATCTGGCCGCATGTTTAAAAAAAAATGTTATTTGCTAAAATATTTAGTGATGTGACGGGGGTTTTAACTGGGGACATTAGACCTAATGGCATATGTTTCAACCCAACTGCTCATAGAGGAAAAACTAACAAAGTAGTTATGGTGAGGCAGTTTACCATTTGGTGTATGTAGTAAGCCAAAAACAGCAAGTGAGCGGATGGTAACATAGCCAAGTGGTGTCAAGAATTGGGATAAAATACATTGTAATGGCTCGCCATTCTTATTCTGATGCCTTTACGCCACTGTGTTGCTTTGACATGCAAGAGGGAGTCATATGAAATATGTGTGTGTATCGGAAGAACATCTCTGTCCTTTTAAGACTGGCAAAGTTATCAAGAGGGGCGGGGGGGAAACTGACCTACCTGAATCTTATTCACACCTGGAAGATCTTATCTTCTAAAATAACAAAGTGTTTGGGGTTGGTTGGTTTGGTTTGGTGGAGGTCTTAATGCAGTGGAAGGCTGCCAACAAATGTGTGCAGGTTAAGGAAAAGTAACCCCAAAAAAGTGACATGTGACTATATCAAATTTCTTGTAAACAAACAAGAGCAGAAGTACCACTTCGCATTGCAAGGTGGGTTTATCCTCATGCTTTCCGGTGATCTGTTAGAAAGCCCACTGTAGTGATCTGTTGGTTTCTTGTATATAAGTTGTCTGTAAGGTTCCATTGTTGAAGCTGAGCATGGTATCCAGGAAGTTGATGCTAGTGTGGGAGTGTTGGATGGGTGGTGGTTGTTGAAGTTGTGGTGGAAATCTATGAGGGAGTTCAGGTTGTCTGTACAGAGGATGAAAATATCTTTGATTTATCTGAGATCCATCATCCACCTTGTCTCACTTATGGTTTTGTGGTACTTTTGTTCAGAAATTCTTCCTCAAGACAGCCCGTGAAGAGGTTGGCATACTGGGGACCCATTCTAGTACCCATGGTTTGGACAAAGTGTTCGTTGCTGAATGTAAAACTGTTATAGTTGAGGATCAAATGGATGAGTCTGGCGATGTGTTTGGGGTGGATATCTGAGTGTTGTCCATTGTCTTGTAAATATTTAAGGTAGGCAGTGATGCTGACATTGTGAGAGATGTTGCTGTATAGGGAAGTGACATCCTTCATGGCAAGGATGGTGTGCTGAGGGAGCTTATAGATGTTGCAGAGTTTTGGGAGGAAGTTGTTTGTGTACAGGAGGAAACTGGCCCCTTGTATGGTGAGTGGTTTGAGGTTGGTTTCTGTAAGTCCCCAGACTCCTACAATAAGAGTGACATCTCATATGATGGGTCTACCTGAGTTCCCTTGTTTGTATATCTCGAGAAGAATGTAGAGGGTTCCAGTGGTGGGTTCTTGGGAGATGAGTTTGTAGAGTTTCTCTTGGAGTTGTTTGGGAGAAGGATTTGATGATATCCTTAAACATCTGGGTAAATTGTGGTGTGAAGTCTTCTCTGAGTTCTTTACGGTAGGTGGTGTCGGAGAGTTGTTGGGTGGCCTTGTTAAAGTAGTCATTACAGTTGAACGTTTTCACAAAATTATTGCTCTATATCTGACCTCTTAGTCCTCATTCTCAAAGGAAATCTGCACAACGCCTTCAAAAGATGAGTCTGGGAGCTTAAATTTATAACTTTGCTAGACACTAAAAACCATGGACTGAATAGAGAGACTGGATGTATGACTTATTAGAACAATCTATAACCCATTAACAACCGCCACCCCCAGCTGCCAATTCTTCCTCTCCCTTCCTTTCCCCCCTATGACTGGAAGGGTGTTAATGGGTCATTTCTCCTTAAATGGTCCCTTGAAATACATGTTAACTACTTATGCTAAACAATCTGTTCCAGCTTGTATTTAGCTGTGACACTCTCTGAGTATGTTTCCCAGACCTGAAGAAGAGCTCTATGTGTCTCTCTCACCAACATAAATTGGTCCAATAAAAGAGATTACCTCCCCCACCTTGTCCCACTAAGCTGAGGATCTGTTCTTTTAAAGTTCTCCACCATTCACAGGGGAAATGGAACTGTATCTCTCTTATGTCTTATGCCAAAAGTTTGGCAATGTTGAGATCATTAGGTGATGGTGAAATTAACCAAAAGGTATGCAGAAGGCTTGCCTTTAGAACATATCCCAAGGAGAGTTGTTTCCTTGTGATCGGGTGTATACCCTACACAGGCCCTGACAGGGTTAATGTGGGCCTGAGAGGCCAATTAACATGCGTGGCAGCACCTGCTAGATAGAAAGTTGTGCTTAACTAATAATGAAGCTGTAGCGGGGTGGTTAACCCTGAAGGGCTTAAAACAGCCCTGAGACAGGGCTCTGGCTGGGACAAAGCAGATACTAGGCTGCTTGGGGAAAGCAGCCTCAGCTGGGGGCCATGGCCCCAATCAGGCCACAGCTGGTCTGTATAAAAAAGCTGTGAGCCAGAGGCCCAGAACTCTCTCTCCAGGCTGGGAGAGAGCAGGGCCTGGCTGCCTGCAGAAAGGGTACTGGGAGTGAAGCAGGGCTGGGGACAGCCAGAGGAGCAGGGGAGTTCCAGGCTAGCAACTCTCCAGCCTGCAGGGCCTGGTCCAAGGCCATAGAGGTACTGAGAGGTAGAGGAAGGCAGCAGGTCTGAACCGCCTTGCCTGTGATCAGTGGCTTTTACACTGCAGTCTGCCCCAGGGACTAGGGGCTTGGTGATGACTGGCAGTAGCCCAGACTGACGCAAGGTGGGGATTAGAGGCTTGGGGGTGTTCCTAGAGAGGGGAGACCCATAGAGACTGGTGGAGGTACTGCCAGGGGGCAGCCCCAGGGTAGAGGCTCATAGGGGTCCGGGAGGGACACGGGGCCAGCGACAAGCAGGACTCCGACCTGCAGAGTGCCCCCAGGCTGGAAAAGAACTAATTCCCTGAGACGACCAGCAGGAGGCACTGCAGGGATGAGTCACTGCACCTTTACAGAAGCCCAGCTCAGTAGGGGCTGGGAACAGATTATAAAGCCAGAAAGTTTGTAGCAGCAGGGTCTGCAGAGAGAGAATCTGCTGTCACTCACTGGGAGATAGAAGAGGTAGGAAATGGTCCAGAGAGACAGCAGGGACTCTGGGGGAGTAAACGTTCGTGGCCAGCTACAGGATTCCTGGGCTGGCACCCAGAGCAGAGGGAGAGCCTGAGTTTCCCTACTAGCCACTGGGGAAGGTGGGGTGAAAGCCTCTGAGGGGTGTAGGGACCATGGAGCCCAGAAACAGATAGACAACCTGCTGTAAGGTCATTGGACTATACAGCTTGATTCAACTCTCTTGTTACCTGAAGGAGTGGACTAAACTATGACCTGACCAGGAGGCCAAGTTGCGAGAAGAGAGACCACCGCAGTGACAGAGCAACAGTCAGCAGGAGGTGCCATACAAGGAGACAGCCACTGCGCCATGCCTGACCCCAAGGAGGCACTCCTGCAGTGAGTGAGCCCCCTTACATTCCCCCAAAAGGGAGAAATGCCGGAGAGATTCTATGAAGTCCACTAGGAACTTTGTCATTGCTCTTGATTTTCCAGGAAAGTTGCCCAGATACTGCAACTTTGGAAGGCAGGATAAATCCCCAAGGTAGATAGAAAATAAACACTCCTCAGACTTTCCCAATATTGTAGAAAACCAAGCTGCTTTATTGCATAAAATAAACTGGTAAAAGGAGAACAGCCATAAAGTTCATCACTTGTCTGGGCAATTCCCTGTTCTGTTCCCTGTTTCTGATCCTTGTGCCTCACACTGCAAACTTCTTCAAAGCCTGCATTTATTCTTTTCTCAAGGAGACGGTCATTTTATTTTTCCTTTTCTGGAAATCCTTTCATGTAGTAGGCAAAATGTCAGAACTAGATCCAAAAAAATCAAAACAAAGAAACCAACCCATGGTACACAGGAAATGCTATGCTATATTTACTGCTAATTATATTTTCAATATAATAAGTTGTTAAAGCCCTAATGTGGTTGAAAGTTTTTAGTTTGAAACCTAAATTCCCTTAATTTCTTCCTTTTAAAAAAAACAGTTTATATTTTTTCAGTTGCATTCATTATTTTCTTTGTGTCATGTGCTCGTCTCTACTGCATTTCTCCAGAGAGTAGCTGGTCACTCAGTTTCTATGAAGTATTAATACCCCATCAGTGATTTTTATGTACCCAGATCATTTCTTTTTTTTTTACCTTTAGATGTTCAACAGCATGAATATTCTTATTTTTTATTTAAAACTAATTTGGAGTTCTTGGCTCTCCAAGGGGTTTCTAATCACCAAAAAGTGCCGGAGGCTAAAACTGATTGACAGGAACACGTTGTGGCTTCTGAAAAGTAAATTGGCTATTGACAGAGCAGTATACAAAGGAAAATGCTAAATGCTTATTATTTATGAGCTATTAGGGAAAATGTTATTAGCATCTGTTTTCCACATGGGCAAAAACAACTGTCAGACATCAGGAAACTATAAAACGATGCACAGTTAATAGTTACTTTGTTTAAAAAGTCATTAAAATTGAATGTCAGTTAAAACTTAGGAAAACATTATTCTTCAAATAACTTTTAATCTTGCTGTTCAAAACAAAGGCCTCACCACAATTTCATTTCTGGAAACCTAGAGGAAATAAGACATTTGATTTGCCAATGATGAGGCAAATTGTGGTACACAACAAATAAGCTCTTTTGTTAAACAAAAGGAGAGAGAACTGGAAATGTATAATGAAGACAATATGAAGGGAGGTCAGACATCTACAATGTTTTTCATTGCAGGGATGTTCATACCCCACTTATATCTGTAAGTGGCATATTTATTTAATTCATTTTCTTGAGGTGCATTTCCCAGACACACTCAAAGGATATGACAATACCTTCTTCCATTCTGAGCCATTGCCCTCCATTTCCACCTTCTTCCCCCTTCATCTGATCATAAAAAAGGAACAGAGATTTCAGGCAGGTGACATACTGGTGACTTTGGAAGCTCAAGTCCTTTACACACTTACAGATTAGCTGCAGCATCTGCAGTGGTGGAAGCTCCATCACCAAAAGCCTGTTCTGGAGGGATCACGCAGGCTCATAAGGAGTCTGATCTAAAGCCTATCCAAATCAATGGAAGTCTTTCCATTGACTTCAGTGGACATTAGATCAGGCCCTAAGGTCCTGATCCCTCAAAACTCTTCAGGATGTGCATAACTTCAAGCATATGAGTAGCCTCATTGATGTCAATGTGCTTCGACAAGACTCACATGCTTAAAGTTAGACACATGCTTAACAATTTTCCTTACTTAGGCCCTGATCCAGCAAAGTATTTATGCATGTACTTAACTTCAAACACCTAAGCAGTCCTTTATGGTGAATTTCCACTGCCAGGGATGGGCGCCCAGGGAACGGATCAACCCCTGGATGTACTTGCACAGCAAATTCTACAATGGCATTCCATTAGAACCAAAAACTCTTGGCTTTCTTCATTTTGTTTGTTTGTTTTTGTTTTATATCTAACTTGATTTTTAACTAATCAGCTCTCTCTAACAACAAACTAATAAAACATTCTCTTAATAGCTAAGTTAAATGCCCACTGGGAATTGTCTTTGTAGCTCTAGTTGAGCTAAATCTCAAGTGTCACTTTATCCCTGGGGCTTCAGATGTTGCAATTTTAGTACTTAGAGAGGTGTGCAAAAATATGGAGAACTCATTGAGATTGTTTCTTACATTTACCAGAATCCATTTTAACAGGGTGTTGGGTCCCCGGAAAAATATGAAGTAGGTTTCTCAACGTGCCAAGACTCACCTACTCTTGAAAGCAACCCATCAGCTTCACAAGGCAGCAGGGCCCTAGAGACTAGCCAAAACTAGAACCCTTTATCTTGTATCCTTTTGGATCTAAACATGCCCCTGTGGTTTTTGTTTCCAGGTAAAATACAAAACCAGAAGGGTCCTATTCTCCAATTCTGGCTTTCTTTGTGGTTGAAGTCTCCATAAGACTCTCAAAAGGTTTTGTCCCCAAATGACAGAAATCATGTGAGAACAGCTCAAGAGATTTCAGTGCCATCGTATCTGAACCTGAGCCCAAACCTATCCCTGATTCAGAGTCAAACCCACACCCAAACCACAAACTCTAATTTAATAATGTGAATCCACATCCAGATTGTAGTCTGACTGCTATGCCAGCAAGGCAAAAGGCAGCCAACGTGGCACAACAGCGACCGTAGATATACTGAGCACTGTCTCCTAATCTCGTGTCTCATTTTAACTATGACCATCACTTTCATTGTAGAAAATTACCCCACCAAAAAGACCACTAGCAAAAAAAAAGCAATGCAAAGTAATCATCTCTAGGGATATCTCAGTGCTTTAAAGTAGATGCAACATAATAGAATTTGTGACTATTCTGATCATCCCACCTGTTAACATGTCCAAAATAGTTAGATTCGGTCCCCCAGGACTAGAGCAACTCAGGAAATTACCGCCCACCTCCCCATGAAATTTGTTTACAAAAACAATTTTTTTTCATTTTCATTTCCAAATATTCGTTTAAAAAAAATTTAGTCCATTTTTGGTTTTTCAGTTGCCAAAAATCCAAATATTGTTGTGCTTTTGGGTTTGTTTGTTTTTTACAAAAACTTGAATGGTCTTGACAAAAATGGACATTTTTCAACAAAAATTTCTGTTCCATTGAAAAGCCCTTTTCTGTTAAAAAGGTTTTGGTGCAAATTTTTCCAGCAGGTCTACTCAGAACCCATACCAAGTCTTCTTCTATGTTTTGGAGAGAGCTGAGTGCACTCACAATCGAGTAAAAAAGAACAGTGGAGTTGAAGGTTTTTATGATAATTATATGTAAATTACATGTCAAGCACCAGGCTGTCCACTGAAGATATGCATCACTATCCTCTCCAAGTAGGTTGCAGTATCAGCACAGGTTATGAAACCAAGCCCAGTAGGAAAATTGAATCTATGTGGAGGTTGGAGGTGTGAAAATTGACCCAAAATGTACACCTGATTTGTATTGCATTAGTACCTTTGGCCACACAAATCAGGTAATGGTGAACACAAATACATTTTAGTGCAATTACCCAGCATTCATATGAAGGTTAGTTTTGCTCATACAAACATACATTTGTGTTTGCCCTCTCACTTCACTTGGGATTTAGTCCTGAGATTTTACTTAGTGAAACAGAAGTAAAGAATGTCTTTAAAACAAATCATAAAAAAGTCCACACATCATTTTTTCCTTTTAGTAAATAAGATCTTCCTGATACAGCAATCTATTACATGAGGACAAACCCATTGTGCCACCAGTAAAAATGCCAGAGAAATATGATATGAAATATTGCCTATCCATTTAAATTATTTAATGTTATTAACATTAATTACCATACTCCGATACTGTGAGTGAATCACATTTTCCATCCCCCAACCCCAGCAAAGTTTAAGTCTTAATTAAACACACTGTGTTTTTCTTCGTTCATTTCCTTAAAGGGACAGTACCAATCTGACAGAATGAAAAATCAGCTGGACAAGTGCCTGGAACCAGTTCTTGCATTCTTGACTCTCATCCCACTACTTCAGTTGAGTTTACCTAGAACTTTATTTCTCTGTGCAGTTTCTCTCTTCTACAACACAGACAACACAAGCCTGCAGTGGCACCCCCAGCCTTACACACGTTATGCACGACACATACCATTGGCAGAGATGTCAAGTCATCAGTGTTAGGCACTCCCAATGATAGTATAATGAGAAGCAGTGCTGGCCACCCTTCTGCCCACTCAGATTTGACCCAACAGCCCCAAACCTGAGTAGCACTTGGGTGCCATCCCACTCACTCAATTTTGGTAATACTGTGCACAATGCTGGTCACTTATTTTCAAGAAAGTTTAATTCAGTCTGGACTAGGTATAGAGAAGAGCTACGAGAATGATTAGGGAACTGGAGGGCCTCTCTTGTGAGAAGAGACTAAAAGAGTTTGTCTTATTTAGCCTAACAAAATTAAGGCTGAGTGGGGGTATGATTGGTCTCTATAAAAACACCCGAGGAGTAAACACCATCGAAGGAGAAAAGCTACTTAAGCTGAAGGATAATGTTGGCACATGAACAAATGGCAAAGAACAAAAATAAACTGGCCATGAACTAATCCAGACCGGAAATTAGAAAAAGGTTTCTAACCACCACAGGAGTGAAGTTCTGAAACAGCTTCCCACTAGGACTAGTGGAGGGAAACAACCAACCAGTTTTAAAATGGAGCTTGCTAAGTTTATGACCAGGTTGCCTGAAATAGCAGGGGACTGGACTCAGGGATCCAAATTCTCAAACCCATATCACACTCACAAGGAACTGCCATCAGATTGTAACAAATGTGGTCACTGTTGAGCTGGGCTGGGTGTGAACTGGAGACAAATGGTACTAGCCTATTATGAGTATCTGGACCAGCCATTTCACCGGAATATTGTTATTTTGAATGCATGTTTGCCCTTGGAGGGACTTTGGAAGGGTAAACGTAAGATGTTAGAAGGCCTCTAACCCTCTTCAAAGGATTCCAGCACTCCTCTGTAATAAGAATGACAATATTTTAGTTCCAAAACATGAGTTTCTTAAACACTTTCAAGCTGGTGGGCTCTGAAACTTGGCAAAAATGTTCATAGTTTCTGGTACAGCACACAGAATAGCAGGACATCGGCTATGTCTGACTACCCTAGAAAGGCGCACGTCCCCAAAGTATGACAAGTCCACAAAGGCAGCTCTTATTGTCCGTTTAGTGCCAGCATTGCGGGGGAGGGGCACTATACAATGTACACCAATAAAGGCAGTCTCTCCCTTGAGAAGCTTACAATCTAAAATAGAATCCTGTGGCACATTATAGACTAACAGACGTTTTGGAACATGAGCTTTCGTGGGTGAATACCCACTTCGTCAGATTCACCCACGAAAGCTCATGCTCCAAAACGTCTGTTAGTCTATAAGGTGCCACAGGATTCTTTGCTGCTTTTACAGATCCAGACTAACACGGCTACCCCTCTGACACTTGACAATCTAAAATAGGTTCCCAGAAGACCTCCTGCGAATCCAGAGCTGGGGAGGAAATAATGGATTCTTCTCTTTGTTTGCAGTTATAAAATTTGGTTCTAGGGTGGGTCAATATTTTTCAAAATTGTTGAAATTTCAGCAAAAAATGGCAATGACTTTTTTTAATTTTGTTTTTTTGGCTATTTTTCAACCAGTTCTGCTCATTTCTTGTGGGAATTCCAGGAGAAGGATATTTATAAGAGGGGTTTGAATGAGTAGGGGCAGTGGCTTAGTGAAGCAGGGTGGGAAAGGTATTTCATCCACACAAGGTAGTGTGGAAAATATCACAGAGACAGGAGTGGGAAAAGGACATGAACAGGGTAACAGGCCTAGTATGACTGATGAGCAGAGGGATCAAGGAGGGGGCAGATATGACAACTATCTCAGCACCTTATTGATCTGAATGGGCTGCTGAACCTTTTCGGGAGACCTTGTCTTAGAATCTTGAAGTTCGAACATAAGAACAACCACACTGAGTCAGACCAAAGGTCCATCTAGGCAGTGGACAGTGGCCAATGTCAGATGCCCAAGAGGGAATGAACAGAACAGTCAATCATCAGGTGATCCATCCCCTGTCGCTCATTCCCAGCTTCTGGCAAACAGGCTAGGGACACTGTTCCTGCCCATCCTGGCTAATAGCCATTGATGGACCTATCCTCCATGAATTTATCTAGTTCTTTTTTGAACCCTGTTATAGTCTTGACCTTCACAACATCCTCTGGCAAGGAGTTCCACAGGTAGACTGTGCGTTGTATGAAAAAATATTTCCTTTTGCTTGTTTTAAACCTGCTGCTTATTAATTTTATTTGGTGATCCCTAGTTCTTGTGTTCTGAGAAGGAATAAATAACACTTCCTTATTTACTTTCTCCACACCAGTCATGATTTTATAGACCTCAATCATATCCCCCCTTACTTGTCTTTTTTACATGCTGAAAAGTCCCAGTTTTATTAATCTCTCCTCATATGGCAGATGCTCCATATCTCTAATAATTTTTGTTGCCATTTTCTGAACCTTTTCCAATTCCAATATATCTTTTTTTAGATGGAGCGACCACATCTGCACGCAGTATTCAAGATGTGGGTGTTCCATGGATTTATAGAGACACAATATGATATTTTCTGTCTTATTATCTATCCCTTTCTTAATGATTCCTAACATTCTCTTCGCTTTTTTGACTATTGCTGCACATTGTGCATAGTTCTCTGAAAACATCCACTCAATGACTCCAAGATCTCTTTCTTGAGTGGTAACAGCTAATTTAGACCCCATCATTTTATACATATAGTTGGGATTATGTTTTCCAATGGGCATTATTTATCAACATTGAATTTCATCTGCTCCTTTGTTGCCCAGTCACCTAGTTTTGAGAGATCCTTTTATAGCTCTTTGCAGTCTGCCTGGAACTTAACTATCTTTGGTAGTTTTGTATCGTCTGCAAATTTTGCCACCTCACTGTTTACCCCTTTTTCCAGATCGTTTATGAATATGTTAAATAGGACTGGGCCCAGTACAGGCCCCTGGGGGACACCACTATTTACCTCTCCAGTTGTTAATCTGATGGGAAGATCACAAGCACCCAAGGCACTGCAGACATACAAACACACATGGAACTGCAGTTTTCCAAAATCAACTCCACATCCGAGGTGTACTCCAGAGCCCACTGCAGTCAACAGAAAGAGCCTCATTCATTTCGGTGGGCTTTGGATCAGGCCCTAAGCCTCTTCCCTGCCCCCTCCTCCTGATCCAGACTCAATTCTCGAGGCAGGAGTCCCCCTGGGCAGACATTTCAGCATTGCACTTGAGCTGCATTTGATCTGCTGGTTTCCTTTGAAATACAATGCCTCACTCGTTTAGTCCAGGTCCCATTTGGGAAGCTTCCTCTTGATTCTGTCAAATCAGGACACCAGGGGAGCAGGGTTTGTTTTTTTGTTTTTTTAAAGAAGAAGAAAAAGAAAAAAGAGAAGATGATTTTGAAGTTATTGTTTTAATGTACAAATGCTTTTTCATGAAATTTTTAAAAAATCCCTTTAGTTGGTTGTTTTTGGTTGGTTTGTTTATTTATTTAGTTGCCCCAACAATTTAAATAGCCAGAGCTCTTACATCTGTTTTCCTAAAGTTCCCCTTGATCTTTATGAAATAGCTAATATAGTTCAGTCTCCAGAACCCATCTTTCCAGGCATATATAATCTTAGTTTACAGTGAAGAGAAATCAGAATTGGGCCCAGCCCAGTGTTGGGGAGTGAACACCCCAACCAGTAAAATGTAGAGAGCACAAAATCTGCAGCGTGCTAAGCATTGACTGCAAACTTTTCTAGTCATTTAGTTAATCAACCATCTCAGCCTCCTCCATCAACTGAGATGTGATAGCAACTTAGTATCATAGGGTTGCCATACTGGATCAGACCTGTGGTTCATCAGGTCCACTATCCTGTGACACTGGCCAGCAGAAGTCCCAGTTGCTTGGTTCTCCATAACCTTAGGGACATAACTGACCCTGATTTCTCCTTCTTGCACAATATCTCCTACATCTGCAGATCTGCAATGCTACCCATATATGCCAACACCTTGACTCCTTCCATGCTGAAATCCACATCTGAGCCTTTATATTCTCTTGTCCTGACTACTGCACCTCTCCAATCCCAGTTCTCCAGATTTCAAGAAGTACAGAATAGTGATACCCACCGTGCCATATGTCCAAAGAAGCATCAGCCCCACACCCCATCTGCATGTATCCCCAGCGGCTCTAATATCATGCAAAATTTACCTCTGTGCTTTGCACAACTCTCCACGGACTCTGTAGTCTGCCTTCTTTCTCTAATCCTGCCACACTTCCTCTGCCCACCTACTGTATTCAGAGCTGCCATCCCTTCCTACCACAGAGGTTCCAAAGCCACCTGCCAGGCAGCTCTGTCATTACATTCTCATGAAGGTTTTGAACGAGCACCTCCCGCTGCACTGACTCAGTGGGCCACAAACAAGGCTTGGGCATGACAAGGAATAAATGAAGCAATCAGCCAGAAGCACTGACAGTGGGTCACCAGCAGAGGTTGGAGGGGATGGTGGCAAATTAGGTGAGTGCAGAATTGGGTGGCTAGCCCTACACACTGTCTCACTCACTGATCCAACCGAATCCTCCCCAAAAAAATAATGGTTACTATTCTCCCATTAGCAGGCCTTGAACCACAGCCAGTGGTTGCTTTCATTCGGAAACCACTGGCACTTAGCCTTTTAAAAAATAAATAAATAAAAAGCCTAACCTTTTCTCCTCTGATTTTTGAAAGTTAGAAACATCTTTTGTATTCCAAAGGCCAAAGGGCCAAACTTGCCTTTAATTAAAATGCATATTCTTTAATTAAAGGCCCCATAACACATGAAGGGCATTCATTGAAATACGATGTGTGACATAGTCATTACCCTGCTGTTAATTACTAATTAATGAAGCTATTTCAATTAATAGCTTCCCCACTGTCACTCTCACTTTGACAGGGCTCCGTGCTGTGAAGCCGTGGCAGAATCACAGACAATCATAACTCCTGGAACACCACCAAAAGGCGTCAGTTGAATATTCATGTCGCATGACTTTAACACTTTTCAATTAAACATAATAAAGTAAAATCGCCATCAAAAATGTATATCAAATGTGCATCAGCTTTTTCCCTCTCTCTTTCTCTCCCAGCTTGTCAAAAGTAACTAGAAAGAAAGAGGGGAAATAGTTGGTTTCTTTTTTCCTTTACACCTCAGGCTGGAATGTTATTTATCAAGCAGAGCTCTGACCACACTGCGCTGCTAGTCAGAGACAGGATTTACTACATACTGTAGCTGCATTTCAAACATACTCACCCATCTCTCCTGTCTGATGCTTTGGTTTAGGGCCTGATCCTCTTCCTATTGAAATCTGAGATAACAATGCAATGGGTGCAGACTCTCAAATTGCATTCTTGCCCTGGGTCAGACATTTAATAGCTCAAGACCGACCTGTTTTAAGTTTCATTTCAAGAGAAGTGATCTCTGAGTGCAGAACCTAATCACCGAGTTGTATTATTACAGAGGTTGCTGTTAATGGCAGATGTAAAGAGCTGCATAAACGAAGCCATTTGCAGAGCACAAGTTTTATCGGGCCTACAAAACCCAGAAATTACGCTACCTGTTCTTAAGCGCCATCTACTGGTACTTTGTCTGTTAATTAACGATGTACTAGAGCGGGTTGAAATTTTTCGTTCAAAACTTTTTGGGGGCAAAAAATGGCTGCTTCGTCCAACTCTAAATTTCTGTACGAATGTTCATTTTAACAAAAACTTCTGGCCCCAAGCTGCTGAACTTTTTCAGTTTTTGGTGTTTCTGTGAAATATGTCTGTGCAAAAAGGAAAATAAATCATTTTCAGCAAAATGTTTTGTGGGGAAATAAAAAAAACTTTCCCAAACCACCCAATTATTTACACAGAGAGTGACAAAGGGCAATCTTGCAACAGTTGTGAAACTAGTAAAGGTTAGTGTGATTTAGCGTGGAGATTCTTCTACCTCTGGAGAAACAGTAAAAATAGTCCTTCCTGTAGCAGGGTTTGCTGTAGGAGGGGTAGAGACACCATTGTGATTCATCAAGGTGTCTTTATTAAAGTAACAACTTACGCACAAAGGTGATAGGGCCTCTAATGAGATTTTTTCAATCTCTTTACCAGCTTGTAGCCCCTATTTGAAGGCAAGTGAACCAATAATCAATGCTACATTTGTCTGTTATCAGAATGTTTTTAAATAAATTAGCTCAGGGCACTTCATCTGATGATGAGTACAATAAATAAATCATGGGCTTTTTCTTTACTCTGCATCTCCAATCAGACTTCTGCATTCCAGCATCCAGCCTGTTTCAGGGTGTTAGTGTGTGTTTCATTGTTGTAGCTTTCCTCCTCCTCAGCACCATTCGCCTGGGAGTAGCGAGAAAATCAAAATAAATATTTTTTTTTTGTTCCCAAAAGACAGAAATTAAATGAAACTTCATTTGCTAAATGTTGCTTGCAACCATCTATAATTTTGCTCAGGAAGTTTGTGCGTAAGAGAGTTACACAAAGGAAACCACTGTCTTTCTGTTTAGACATCAGAGCACAATGCTGTGTATAGCACTGATGAGGATGATTGAATAATGTGGTGTTATCATTCCTGGAGGTGACAAAATGTCAACCAGTTATTTTACTACTGCACTTCAGTTTAATGACAGGCTTTTTCTGGGGCATCTTAGAAGAACAGATGGGAGGGATAGCTCAGTGGTTTGAGCATTGGCCTGCTAAACCCAGGGTTGAGTTCCTTGAGGGGGCCATGTTGGAAGGGCATGATTGAGACAGAGGCAGCAGGTAGAGACACACTGAGGATGACCGGATGCGGTAGCTGTGGCATGTACATGGTCCTGGAGGGGGCACCTGAAAGGAGTTTTGTCTGCATGAAGTGCCGCCTGATAGAGCTGCTGGAAGAAAAGATAAGAGGAAGGATTGGAGATGCAGGTGGAAATCTGAGCATAGTTGTAGAAGGGGTTTATTGAGCAGGATTGATGGAACCAAGACATAGATGATGACAGGGGATAAGCTGCAGACGAGCAGATGGGAGCAGGACAAAGAATTTCGAGGAGGGGGCTGCTGGGTGGTGAGGAAAGTGGACGGTGGAAGATGTGACTGGAGAAACAGGCCGAGGAAAAGACGGCCAGCGAACGGAAACATAGAACTCAGGAACAGGTGCTCGCTGAGTTGGAAATTGAAGATGGAGCACAGCGGTGGTCCTGAAGGAGAGAGGGCAGCAAAAAGAGGCGAGCGGCTGTCCTGCAGAAGGGGGGAGGAAAGTCATGGAGCGACACCCAAGTATGAGCCTGGAAGGATGCAAGGGCGAATAAAAATCGAGAGACTTGCGGCAGCTGGTGCGGGCGATAGACCGAGCATCACACTGTCAACAGGAAAGGCAAGTCGTACGTGATTGGAGACTTTACTGAGAAGAAAGACAGGCTGTAAACTAGCCTGATTCAGAAGAACAGAAGGGTGTGCTGTCTGCGGGGCTAAGGTACAGGATGTGGATGAGGCTGAAAGGCTCTAGTGGGAGCAGGAAAGATCCGTTGATTGTCCTTCATGTGGGAAATGCATGATACGGCTATACCTCGCCGTGACTGT
>NC_133782.1:7087254-7268565 GCF_003597395.2 Chelonoidis abingdonii
AATTTAAACTCTTGAGACACACATCCTGCTTTGCTACATCTGATTATCAGAGCTACTGTTCAGGGCAGATAGTGCTATGTCCGGGACGCCCCACACCCAGCCCAAAACAATTGAATAAGTCCATAGAATCATAGAATATCCACAAGAGGTTAGGAGGAACCATCAGGAAAAATCATCCCAAGAGATCCAACCTCCACTGCTCAAAGCAGGACCAATCCCAGACAGATTTTATGCCCAAGCTTCCTTCATAGACTCAAGACTCATAGGTTCAGAAAAGGGACGCAATATGACAAATCTAGTCTGAAACCCCCTCCTCTGCACAAGGCAGGCCACAAAACCCAATACCATCCACAACCACATCCTTACCTCAAACACACCCCATACCCAAAGACTGAGTTATGAAATCCTCAAAAATTGTGATGAATAGACAAGACCTCAAGCTGGCAGAGAATCACCCACGACAGCGGCAACCATGCACGCAATGAAATGCAGAGGAAGGCGAAAACCCTCACACAGGCTCTGCCAATCCGCCACTGAGGAGGAAATTCACTTCCCGACCCCAAAATATGGCGCATACACAAGACTAAACCCTCAGAGCATAATGGGCAAGACTCAGCAGCCAGCACACCAAAGAAAGAATTCTGGCAGTGAAACTCAGTATCCCATCCCATCCAACATCTCACAGACACCCATTGAGCAGACTTATCTGCTGATAATCCAAGATCAATATGCCAAAATATAAACTATCCCATTCATAACATCCCCTCCATATACGTTGAATCTAGCTTAGTCTTTAAAGCCAGATAAGTCTTTTGCCCCCACTACTTCCCTGGAAGGCTGTTCCAGAACTGCAGCTCCCCTATGGTTAGAAAACCTCTTCAATTTCAAGTCTAAACTTCCCTAATACCAGTTTAACCCATTCGTCCTCGTGCCTACATTAGGCACATTAAATAATCTCACTCCCTCCCTAACTTACCAAACCACCTGATATATTTGATAGACAAGCAATCCCCCGGAGACAATTCCTTAACTTGGCCAGGCTAATCTCTCTGTCTCAACGCCACAACCAAAGACCCAAACCCACAACAACAAAACGACAGCAACGACAAACACAAATACCGACGGAGGGAGGAAAAAGAGAGATGCCATTACACAACAGAAAAACACCCAATCAAACCAAAAAAATACACACCCATCCCAAGCAACTCGCGCCAAAAGAAGAAGGCTCCGGGGACGGATATGCTTGCTCCTACCCTACATAACATAAAAACCAGTAAACCCGCCACTCAGGGGCCGAACCCCATGCTGACGGTTAGAAAAGAGGCGCTAAACAAAAGAAAGAGAACTATTTTAAGTTAGGACTACAATCAGGTAAGGAGCCACGACAGATAAAGAACGAATGGCGTAAAAACCTAGGATAGTAAAAACAGAAATTTAGGACAACTCTGAGATTAGAACAAGGTTTCTAACCATATTAAAAAAAGGGGAGTGGAAAAGTTCTGGAAACAGCCTTCCGAGGGAGAAGTAGTGGGGGCAAAAGACTTATCTGGCTTTAGACTAGCTTGATAAGTAAATATGGAGGGGATGTTATGATGGGATACGTTAATTTTGGCATAATCACAACAACTCAGATACTTGGACACTCTATAGCAGAATAAGTCTGCATTCAATGGTCTGGTAGGGGAAATGTTGTGATGGGATGGGAACTGAGTTACTGCTAGAGAAATTCTTTCCTTTGGGTGCCGTACCTGCTGGCTGGCTGAAGTCCGTGCCCACATGGCAACGCCTCCCGCGTGGAATCTCAGCTTGCCACACACATCAAGACAACAGCACACACGGTTTTAGCTTGAAATCCGCCATACTTGAGGCACAAAAAAAAAAGAGCCAGTCGGCGCCAGCCCAAGGAATACTTTCCCACTCAGGGCGGCATTGGCAGAAGCCCTGGGAGGTTTTCGCCTTGCCTTGCAGCATCGGGGCACTGGGTCGCTTGCTGGTGGATTCCTGCACTTGAGGTCTTCAAACACAATTTTTGAGGAATTTCAATAACTCAGTCCAGGGTTAGGGTTGTTATTATAAATGTGTATGGGTAGGGTTTTGTGGCCTGCCTTGTGCAGGAGGTCAGACTAGATGATCATATTGGTCCCTTCTGACCTATGAGTCTATGAGTCTATGAAGGGAGCTGGGGCAAAAATCTGTCTGGGGATTGGTCCTGCTTTGAGCAGGAGGTTGGACTTGATGATTTCCTGAGGTCCCTCCTAACCCTGATATTCTATGATTCTATGAACATCAATGTGGCTGTGTGGGGGCGTCCCGGAATAGCACTATCTGCTCTGAACAGTAGCTCTGATAATCAGAGTTAAGCAAAGCAGGAGTGTGCACAAGAGTTTAAATTGGACTGCTTTGGCAGGGAGGGCACATTAAATACACACATATTATACACACTAAACCATATCAACACACACACATACACCAGATGTGTAGAAATAAACAGCAGTACACTCACCATTTCAACGAAAATCCATGCACCATGGAACCATCTGAATGAATGTATCCACAGGTACTTGGCTGTGGTGGGGTCATAGAGCTCCCCTAGGGCCAAGATCAGGAATGAGAGCTTCTCTGACTCCTCCGCAGGGCTGGAGAAGTTCTGTGCCCCTGCTGATTACTGGCGGGGGGGCGTGCCCCTGGTTGCCCCCCCCTTGTGCATACCCCTGAAGCAAAGAGAAATATACATTGGCGTTTGGGGCAGGCTCCAGGATAAATTCTGCTCTCAGTCACATGAGTGTAAATAAGGAGTAACTGTAATGAAGTCAGTGAAGCTACACCAAAGGAGAGCTGCTGTGAGAGAGCTTAGAACCAGGGACACCAAGTTCAGTATGGAGAAGAGCCTAAAAGTTAGATACTTATCCTATTAGACTCATTCATGTCTCAAAACCCTTCACCACAGTTTCCATACAGGTCCCTTTCCCCAGTGTACTGTGGGGCACTTCCTGCACAGCTCCCACATAACCCCCTCATGCCAGCTTTCCACTACCTGGGGACAGTTCTTGCGGCTACCACCTCCTGCTCCAATATCTGGCGCTGTTCCAGGGGCTGATTGGGTGATCATTCCGGTGTACCCAGGATGCCAGGCACTGGACCTGTTCTCCCTGAATCCAGCCTCCAGGAGCAATTAACTAGTCCATCAGGGGCTTTCAGGTCTACCCAGGCAACCAATCTCCACTTCTATTGCCCAATGGAGTGAGGCAGTAGCCCTATTCCCCCTCATCCACCTTCCCAGAGAAACATACATGTTTGATCATGGCTACAAATCCTGCAAAATTGCCTTTCTATGGTATTGCAGTACTTCCTGCTCAAGGATCGGAGAAAAACAGACATTTGGCCAATTATTTCACAACCTCAAGAAGCACTCTGAGAGCCTAGAAAGGGCTGTTTCAATGCAAATGTATATTACTGTTATTAAGCCTATTTCCTATAATATTTCTTATCAGCAGATCTCAAACTGCTTCACAATCTTGCAATGCATTTATTCTGACAACACCCCTGTGAGATAGGGCAGCACTATTATCCCCATGGTACAGCTGAGGAAGTGAGGCCCAGAAAGGCTAAGTGATGAGCCCAAGGTCACACACACAGCCTGTGGCAGAACTGAGAATTAAAACCCATCTCCAAAGTCCTAGGCTGCTGCGCTAACCACTGGGCCCACCTATAATAGAGACGTACTCATTCCATACCCTTTGGCCTTCAATGGTGGTAGGCGGAGGCAATTCTACCTGCAGATCAAGGGCACAGTATGACCCAGTAGGCTATTTTTATAATATTTACTGTATATTTAGCTGTATAGAGAAGCTACTATAGTAACATATGCCATTACAAGATGGATAGATAGATTAGATTAGATTAGATGAGTGTGCATGAGGATGGATGGACAAATGGATAGATATCATTCCTCTGAGTGCTTTTTAATCAAACAGCTTTCTTTTAATTTTAATTTTTTGTTTGTGGTCACCAGCTCAAACACAGTAAAGGAAGAGATTCAGGGGAACTCCATGTGATGTGTCCAAGCGCGTGACTGAGGAACAATCATTTTTCATCTGGCTGGCTGGCATCTAAAGACTGGTCTCCGAGGTCTCAATTAGGGTCCATTGTTGACTCAGCACATCCTCTCCTGGGAAGTAGTTTGCCCGTTCTGCTCAATTATACATGGTGATTTTACCATGCAGAGGACAGATCATGAGGGCTGCAGCTTTAATGTCTACTTTAGCTGTTAACCTCAGAAGCATGATTCAGAGCCACACAGTGCTAAAACTGCTTCACAGATTGCTTTTATGATGTAATAGGCCCTTGATCTGGTACTCATGTGCAGGAAGCGAAGGCCAAATTAATTAACTTGACAGGTCCTGATTTTGTTTTAATGCCGTGCCCCCGCTCTGAAAGGCTTCTTTTGGTAGCCAGTGATATTATACGGCAGACTTATATTAGACCTCAGTATTCCTGGGAGCTGAGTTGAAATCTTTAGTGGGCTGTTGATTTAGCATTAGCGGAATAAAGCATAGTCTATACTCCACAGAAAAGATTTCCCATATGTTTGCATGAAAGACTCCAGACTGAAATAGCCTGTGTTGCAAAAGACCCTAGTCTGAATTAGCTTGTGTCACAAACTGCTGTTGTGGTTTCATCTCGTTGCAGACTCTCATTCTTTTTCCAGAAGTGAGGGATGTTTCGGCAAATTTTTAAAGAAGTATTGGTTGAGATGCCCTCCCTGGAAAATATTAATCCACGGGAGACGGATGAATCTATGGGAATAATCTGCTTTAATACACATTCAGCAATTCAATTCTGCACTCTATTCTTTAATCCAAATATCTGCAAGAAGGAGGAGAAGGAGGAGGAAGCACAGGCACCATCCGAGCAGAATAAAAACTGATACTGGATTGAAGGAAAAGAGAAATCATCATCAATGTGTATGGTGATATTTTCTTACACACCTGGACATGAATTTTCTGCCAACAAATACTGAAGCCCTTTCTTCAAACTCACTTCTAGCTCTACCTAGATCCTGGCGTAAAATGGCATGGGCCAGAATTGAAATCCAAGCTGCAAAAAACAAAGCTTGGTAGAAAATGCTATTGGCTTTGTGCCAACACCCATGTAAAGTCACAAGAGGTTTTTTGTTTCACTAAAAGCAAGAGTTTTGATGCTTCTTCAAGAACAGGAACAATCATTTCCATTTTGTTTTACACAATAACCTTAGCCTTTTCCATAGCTTATTCTTCCCTTTCAGCAGACATTCAGGCTCATGGTATACTCTGATATACCTTTAAGAAATAGTCTATATTAGATTTGCCATCCGGAGGGCTTCTCTACAGACTCTACGTGCAAAAACATTCTAGGGATGCTCTGAGTAGTGATAGCTTCCAGCAATCTGGCTGGGATTGCATTTACGAATCAGATTTTCAAATTAACTAGCTGCACAATTACATATCTAATTTATATGCATATTAATTGGAATTGCGTGTACAATTGCCAGTTGTACAGGCATGGTTATTTGATTTGCATGTGCAGCCTTGCCAATTGCACCTGCAAATTTGGCACGTAATTGTGCATGTATTCACATTTCTAAATGTTGGAAAATCTAGCTCCCAGCTTTCATTCTGAATAGCATCAGCCATGTCCTGCATGCATTCTAATCTAGCCCTTTCAGCCACGGTCTCCATCTAAAACCCTTTTAAAACATAACCTCTTCAAAACATGTTGGTCCTTCAACCCTGGATTTCAAAGCACCCACTACAGGGATATGAGCCTTGTACTGCACAGCACCCATTAGAAGGATCTAAAGTATGTGAGTCACATACTGCTCTCAAAAAGCGAGAAAGAGTCCTGTGGCACCTTATAGACTAACAGATGTATTGGAGCATAAGCTTTCGGGGAATACCCACTTCATCAGATGCACACAATGGAAATTTTCAGAATGTCCAGACTTTCCAGAATACTGCTCTCATTTGCTCCTATTCTGGGAAAAAAGATAGAGAACCATCTGCCAGCTTGGAGATGAGCAAAGGTGTCTGGGACTGGCCTGCTGCTGCTCAGGCACAGAACAGAGCATTCTCTCCATAGAACACAGAATACTCAGTCTTGCTTTGAAGGCAGCCTGGGTGATGCTGTCTATTAGGGATGAATGAATCTTAGTTACCTCTCTATGTCTCTCTCTCTCTGCTTCGTTTTTCACTCTGTGTTTTCATTCAATATGTTTTCTCTCTCCCCTTCTCTGCTCCTTTTTTTAATAGTCACTCATGAGCAGAATGCAAAGCAGATAACAATCAAGTATGAATCAAACTTTCAAACCCCTGGTGTTTGAGTGGGTCCAGAAATGTAATGATAGGAGTTCATACAATCATAGGGCTCTGACAGGTCATCTAGTCCAGTGCCCTACATGCCTGGCAGTACTAAGTATTATCTAGACCAGGGTTTGAGAACCTCTGGCAAGTGGCTCGCCAGGATAAGCACCCTGGTGGGCCAGGCCAGTTTGTTTACCTGCTGCATCGACAGGTTCGGCCCATCGCGGCTCCCACTGGCCGCGATTCGCTGCTCCGAGCCAATGGGGGCTGCGGGAAGCAGCGTGGGCCAAGGGATGTGCTGGCCGCGGCTTCCCATCAAAGGAAGTTTTCCCACCTTTAGTAGTTTTGCAGGAGAAATCAGCATCTATCACTGGTTCAGCCTCACTGTCTAGTGTGTTTCTGTAACTTTTTCCAAACCAAAAAACAAAAAGTTCACAATAGTGAAAGTTAAGAAACATATGTCTACCTACCAAATAAACATTTCTGTAACAATTAAAGTTAGGCCCAAGCCTCAGAGTGCAGAGAGTCTAGAGGTGTTTACGTTGGAGATTTTAGTTCGGCTCATTATAGAGATATGAACAAGCCAAAAGTTCTGATCTGGATCTGAACCCAAATTCCCCCACAGTTTAGTCATTAGATGTGCATCATTTGCAGCAAGCAATGAAGTGCATCTTTCATTTTGAACCCACCATTGTTTGCAGGCACAAAATTAGAGGCAGAATGGAATCCCCTACTAAAAAGTGTCCCCAAATGTCCAAATATTATTAGGAATCTGAATCTGCTTTCATTTACACCGGTGTAAATCAGAAGCCCCATGGAAATCAGTGTAGTTACATGGATGCCAGCAAGACCAGAATCACATCCACTTATCTTACACCACCCTCTTCATTCTGCCTGTCATGAGCTTAGAAACGCCAGCCTTAATGTGAACAAAGGTGTCTCAGATTACCCTCCTTACTGCTGTACTTGCCCTGCTTATAGATGTATGTAACATAAAACTGCCAGGTCTGAGATTTCATTCTGAGACCTTCCTGTTCTAGGTGACTCATGCAGTGGAAGCTGCAGGCTGCAAACCTTTTAAAAGTCTCTTTGCACCCCATCAAAATGAAATTTAAAAAAAAATTGGAGCAAAATAAATCACTTGGTTGTAAGTGACTGAAGACTGTGTCCCTGTCCCTTCTCACCTTCTCTGATCCTTGCCTATATTCTTGCTTAGAGTTCAGTATGGCTATTCTTAGTTTTCTGTCCAGTAAATTTGGTATTAAACATGGTTATTTAGCTGGAGAATGCAGATTTCACTAGTATTAAGTGGTTACAAGGAGTAATTGTGTGATGTAAAAATGACAAATGAATCACATATTATTGACCCTTTTCACATAATCTTGGGTACGGAATCATTTTGACAATTCATCATTTGAAGTAAAATGCTGAAAAAGTCTATTTTTTTAAAAGTGGAGCCGCAACATGTTGGCTTAGCACTTCGCTGGTCAAGTTGAGCCTCATTGCTGCAAGGTAGGGCTCTCAAGAGGTTACGATCTTTTCCCTGAATTCTTGCTCAAGTTCTCTGTTCTGACACTGACCGGACAGAGACTTTGAAAACCTCACTAGAAAATTAGCCCATGTTAGAAAATCACCTTGAGGGGTTGTGTTAATTAATATATCAAGCATGACTTTGCAATCACAGAATTGCCAACTTCAAAAGTTTAAACATTATGAGTCAGCAACCCCCCCTTAAAGCTTTTGCTTAAAATTGGCTTAAAAATAGGCCTTCTGCTGTTTGAACCTTTTGGAGTCACAGTTTCAAGCTATTTTCCACAACCATCACTGCCAGAAACTGATTAAGGGGGCCTAATTGCTATACCCTCCTGCTCAAAGCCCAGTGAGAATGGTGTCCAGGGCTGCTGCAGGAACATCTCTCATGCCTGAGGGCTCTCTGCACACCCTGTACACTCCAACAGGGGTCCCAAACAGGCCAACACCTAGGTGAGTGCAGGCCAGGGATCCATGACCCCATGGCTATACTGGCCCTGTCTCCCTGCTGGAAGGGTGCGGAGTGGTAGCAGCCATTGTTCGAGAATATGGATTGCACTAGTGACCTGAGCGTTTGTGCAAGTTCCCACCTGCCTTATTCTCCAGCCCCTCGTACAGCAGGCTTTGTGCTTCATGGCACTGAGCCCATTTGAAAGGTGAACGTCTGGGTGTTCACTTGCCAGCTTCTGTTAGATCTGGTTGTTACTGGTCACCAAAAGTGAGGGGCAGGACAGTTCCACCTGTTTTAGAACCACCAGGCTCTGAATATTGCAATTTAGGGCCTCATTCTGGTGCTGTGGAAGCCAGTGGGATTTTGCAGTTGACATCCAGGGAGCAGGCCCCATGTACACTCATCAGCTACCGACTGACAATGAATGGATGTGGGATCTGGGAAGGGGACAGACAGGGAAGGTGTTGAGAGGGGGGATGGAACAGCTGGGCATGGGAGTGGTCTATGAAGAGCCTGGAGGCAGTTAGAACCATATTTAAATTGGCCACCTAGCTACATCCATTTTTATCAGACATCTGACTTTGTTTCCAGTAGCAAAATCACATGAAGGGGATTGCAGCAAAACTGCCAGGAACCGCACAGGATTCAGCTCAAGACGAGGGAACAATCCTGTCACTGGCACGGAACTGGGATGATTCTCAGAGCAAGAAATAACGGCCTGTTTGACATGACTAGGGAATGCAGGATAAGCAACCCTATAGGGAGGCAAGCAAAGAATCAATGGCCTAAGGCAACACAATGTGTCAGGACGAGAAAGCAGCAGTGCTGGAAGATTTGAAAGGCAGAATTTATGGGCATGATTTTCCTCCAATATTTCCTGCTGCAAATCAAGAGTGACCACATTGAGGTCACTGGAGTTAGGTGGGGATAGGAACAGCACCAGAAACAGCAGAATTGAGCTCTTTAGGGCAACCGGGCAGTCTATGGAACCCAATAGTTTTGAATGGGGAATTGTCACTCCTCACTGCAAAGGTGCACTGCTGGTACAGTTTGTTCTGATTAGACTCATGACAGGCCCAGAGCCACGCCTTTCAGCGGCCCAAGGATCATTTTTATGAAAGTGTTCACCTCACTCTAGCTAACACATGCACACATGAGAGCTTATAAATTAGTGGTTTTATAGGAAACTTGGTAGGGGAGAAAAAACATGAAAGGAAGTTAACAGCTGCAACCAGCCCAATGGTTTCACTGGAAAATCCCCTGTCAACTGCTGTTTTCCATTAATGAGAATGCAGGATATGCTCTGGTAGGTTTACAATTCTTTGTATAAAATTCTTACACAATCTCAGATAATTGCAACACATGTACCATTCCACTCTCTCTCATGAAATTGGAATTATTTTTTCCTTACGAGCTGAAATTAAAAATAATTTATTAGAGAATAGTTAATGAAAAAGCACTGGGAGATTATGCAAAGTTTTGAGTTGAATGCCTAACAGGGGCTTGTCAGTAAATTGCCTTGGTGACCAATTATGCAAAATGGGAGACAGAGGTTTGGGAAGGGATTCCAGTGATTAGCTAAAGCTTTTCCAGCATTCGCTTGCACAATCAAACATAGATCATTACTTTTTTTTGTAATCCTTTACATCAATATGGAGAGCTGAGTAAAATTTTTTAATGCACATAAGTAATGATTTAGGTGCTTAAAGCCCATTGGGTTTTAATGGAATTTAGGTATCTAAGTCACAGAGGCACTTAGCAAAGGAAACCCCATATACAAAGAGACAATATTTTAAGGTTCATTCTAAGCACTATCGGTAAAATTATCCATTCATTTTTGGAATAAAAATTACCATATACCCAATTCTGCAATGTGATCTGAGTGGCCGGAGAGCTGTGGCCGGAGAGAAATTGAAGGCTATTTCCTAAATATGATTTTTATTATTTGCAAGTTGTATTATTATTTGCATTGTTATCTGCATGTTGCACTAATATATACTATTGTTATCTCCTGCAGATACTATTGTTATCTCCCGCAGCTAACAGCCAAGATCAAGGCCCCGTTGTCCTAGGAGCTGTATACACATATAGTAAGACCCAGTCTCTGCCCTGAAGAGCTAACCATCTAAAAAGATAAAACAGAAGAAGGGTTTGAGGGGAAACAGACTACAGAAAGAGAAAGTGATTTCCATGCACTGCCTGAATGGATCACACTGTAGGATCAGGGCCCATCTCTGTACATGGTCGTCAATCACTATAGGGATTAATTTTCCTTTTGGTACAGGGGAAAATATTCACTGGGATAAACAGCCAGGCAAATGGCCTCTAATGAAAGTGATGATCTTGGTTTTCCTTCATCAGCACCCAGAGAGAGCAGCCTTCACTGAGGACAAATGATTAAAAACAAAACATTCAAAAGGGGCAAGATTAATTTAAGCCAACAAACAAACACAGAGAAATAAGATGAAATTCAAGCTGCCAGAAAGAATTTTGAGGCCCTTGGCTGTTTCCTCCCCAGCCCACCCCAGGTTTTAATGACAAATTGAAAGACCCTTCACAGACATCTTCATTATAGCAGTCAGGTTTGAAATGGAAAATTGCTTGACACACAGGAGCTGCAAGGAATGGTGGTAGTTTGCTTGGTATAGCGCTGGGTGTTAGCTGCCCTTTGCAGAGCCTGCCCCAAAAACCCTTGAAGTCAGTGAGTCCATTGGTTCCAGTGGGCTATGGAGCACTTCCACTTTTATGATGAACGAAGGAAATACATGTTCGATATCACAGAAACTAGGGGGTAGAAAAGTGCTCTTTGATAGTCATGCCCCATCTCCTGCCAGGGCAAGCATTTTCCCTTATGTTTTGCTTACTATATGTTTAAAAGTATTTAGTTATTTCGATTTATATAAACTGTAAGAAAAGAGCATCCATCCAATGCTCTGTGGGCCTGTGCCAGGCACTTAACATGCCCTGTACAATTTACATATAAACAGACCCATCAGTTCCCCTAGAATCAGTTCAACTCCAACAACATAAATATAACTGCAATTAATGCACCCAGGCACACAATCTCCAGAGTCCCAACCCCACTACCCAGCCCTTATCCCCACTGCAGGAGCAAAAAGCTCGACTGGAATACTGACCAACTCAGACTCTTACAGCCCAGCGGAGGAAGGTAGTTGCAAAGGCCAGGGGCTCGGACAAAGGACAGCCCTCTTTCTGATATGGATGAGGTGGCAGTATGTCACCAGGAGAGAGGCAGCCTCTTAGGTTGGTCTCAGGACATTCAGAGCTTTTATAGCTCAAAATAGCATAACTGATGGGATTTCACATCATTGTAGGAATGGTAACAAAAGACCCTAGCTTGGGGTCCCAAGCCTGGTGATGTTGCAAAGCAATTCAGGTTTTGCAAACCACTTCTTCAGTACATTGCCTAAAGACACAAAGTTTCACACTGCATTCCAGCTACGGGTAGGGGGAATAAAAAGACAAAAAGAGCAGCCAGTGGACTCTGTGATCCTCAGTTATTTAAGTTTTAAATACCTTTGAAGGCAATTTCCACCTCCATTAAAATTTATGTCTGCGCTTCTTTCTTGTATCATATTGTACAACTGCTGAATGTGCACATGAAAAGAGAAAGCAAATGATCATACATGAGTCCAAATGAATGTGCCTCTACATGAATAATAGAGGTCAGAAACTTCAGCAAGAAGCATTCTTGCCAGTGTCTTGGACAGTTAGAACTGAGGAAACAACTTAACTCCCAATTGTACCATTGGTGCCAGCCATCCAGAACCAAGTCAACAAGCTTGACGTGAATTAACACATCCCAAATCTAACAGCTCCCTCTGTTGGAATCTGTATGAAGCTATTAGGTAGGATGAGAGCATTCTTTACAGCACGCTCAAGGCTGATGGTGATCTGTCTGTGGTGGGTAAAATACACCAGAACAACCCTAGTCTCCTACTCAGTCAGTGGTTAACACAGTAACGTTATACTTAAAAATAAATGTAATTAGTGCCCACTTACTGCTATAACTCAAAATATGAATAATGAAGGATTAATATACAAGGAATATACTGTCCCAAGAGTCTTAGATATGCAGTAAAAGTTGGACAATTGTAACTAAGGGAAATTCAGATTATAAATTATCAGTAAAAATAAATTATTTGGATAATTGAATACCAAATTAAAGGGACACTATCAATCTATGTAGGCTAACAATGAGAACTTTCTTCAAGGAAGACAAATCCTATGACGAAGTCCTAACGGACAATGATTAACATACAGGGGACAAAATGTTACTTTGTTAATAATTCAATTATCTTGTAAATAGCTGTTAAGTTTTTGCTTTGTTGAGGAGCCTGTTTCTCCCCCTCAGCTATTAGATCCTGATTTGCAAAAAGCTAAGATGTATAACTGCTCGCACAGAAATGTGTGTGTGCCTACTTTGTATATGCAATTACCATGATTGCCTGCACAACTGGCCATTTGTGCATGCAAGTCCCTGATTTGCACATGCAGTCAAATGTCTTAACATTGACAGTCTCTAAAGTCTTTAAAAATATTTAAAGGCTGAAGGAATTTACTTTTCTTTAACTGAAGTTATTTTTCCCCTGAAGAGGTTGATGTCTGTTTAAAGTAAAACTGAAAGATGCAGGATTGTTTCATTTTAAGTCAGCACATCCAGTCCAAAGCTGGATATTGAGAATTATTGTCTCTGTGTGGATAGCGGAGCAATTCAGATTGTCAATTTTAAATTATTTCCATTCCCCACCCCTAAAATGACTGCACACTTTATTGTATTATTACATAGCTGTTGTGATTGGGTTTTTTTTTTAATGAAAGTTAATACTGAGAAACAGAGATGAGAGTTATATTCCTGTTTAAAAGGACACCTGTTGCTGATAAACACATTTGTAATACAGGTGTATATTTTCTATAGTATTTTGAGTCTGCTTTTTCTTATAATTATTCTAATAAATGAACAATATTACATGTTCCAAGGGTCTATGGGAAGAATTGTCAACTAAACACTCTTGAGAGTTCCAGTTCAGAAGTGTTGCATCTCTGTGATGTAAATTAACATCCCAATTTTAGTCTTTTCACTCCAGTACTTCCCCTGCTGCCTCAGTTAAATTGTTCCAGGGTGCAGGACACATCAGCACCCCTTAATTTTTATGAGACAATTACACTTCTATCCATCTCTATATAATATTACTTTTAAAAAAGCATATGTATAGAGCCAAGCTCCAGCATCTCAGCTATCCTCAACACTGCAATTCATGCAGCACCTGGCTGAAATAGGCATTTCTTTAAGGAGAGGATATTATGCAGAGACATCATCAGCATCGCCAAGCCCAAGCGTTAGGCCACAAAGAATTAGGAGATTGGCTAAGCACAAAAAACGCCGTTTGTTTTATTTGCGGTTTGGTTTGAGCATGTAGGTGGCAGTCGAGTCACGTTTTCAAGCTTTTCTCCTCAATAGCGAGGGACAGAAACTCACTCTTTTTTAACGCAAGTTGAGATTCTCCCCTCCTCACACACCTCCAGGAGACAGAGCTTTAAGAAAATCACCAAATATTACCACACAAAATCGTGAGAATTGGCATCACTGCATCATTCTAATATAGCAAATGCTTTGGAATTCGAAGGACAGCTTCCTAAAACTCCTGCAAGGTCTTCTCATTCCTCTCTCTAGTGCAGGGGTCACCAACCTTTCAGAAGTGCTGTGCCGAGTCTTCATTTAGTCACTCTAATTTAAGGTTTCGCGTGCCAGAAATACATGTTAACATTTTTCAGAAGGTCTCTTTCTATAAGTCTATAATATATAACTAAATTATTTTTGTATGTAAATTAAATAAGGTTTTAAAAATGTTTAAGAAGCTTCACTGAAAATTAAATTAAAATGCAGAGCCCCCCGGACTGGTGGCCAGGACCCAGCAGTGTGAGTGCCACTGAAAATCAGCTCGCGTGCCACCTTTGGCACGTGTGTCATAGGTTGCCTACCCCTGGTCTAGTGACTGTTTCAATTTCTTAAGCTGACAGCCCCCACCTCCACACTTTAGCACTCTGGTTAGCATGCTGAAAACCCCGTATTCACCCTAGATGATAGTATGTGATAGGCTTTTTGGTTTGTGTCCAGTCTTAATCTCTTTAATTAACATTTTGCTTTGGAGTGGAGAGGGTGGAGTGCCTTCAGCGAGAAGTCCCTGCCCAAGTCCACTTTAAATTCTGGCTCTGCTCGTAAAGAGTTTTACTAGCATAGCTGTGTCAGTTACAGGTGTGGTTTTTACCAATAGAGCTATGATGGTAAAAGCCCTGGCTGCAGACACAGTTATATTGGTACAACTGCCCTTATACTGGTAGAGTGGAAGTTAGGCATCTAATGGAATTTTCAACACATTTATTTACCTCTTTATCTTTTAAAATCTGGTCCTGAGAATATAAATTAAGGGAGATGAGTCAGCTGAATAAATTGCTACTTTAATACTTAATCACATTAAGTATAATTTGGATCTGGCTCTCCCTTATTAGCCTTATCACATTGCACCTATGTATTTAAATGAAAACAAGGGTTTGCTCATCTGATTGGTTTCCTTTATTTTTGGCAGGGCTTTCTGACTGCAACAACCGTTGTCACACAAGCAAGGTTAGGCAAGATTTGCTTTTAAAAAAAATACAGCCATGTACAGTGGTCTCAATACCTTATCAAAATGCACAAAACACATGAAAAAAAGCATTAAACACGCATCACATATATAAGATACCAGCCCGTGCTAGATTGACAGAGACAGATAATCAAGACCGTGTACCAAAATGATAGTTGCCAATGGGATTACAAAAGTAGGTGCAGCCAGCAGTGCTGCTTTGGTTTTTCTTGGCTTGACTTCACTTGAACAGTTGGATTGAGTTATTCCAGTAGAGCTAGCTACAGTACGTCCACACTGCAATCGGACTGAGTGACTGCAGCGCGTGTAGACACACTTCAGCTAGCTTCGTTGCTATTGTGACTTGAGCTAACTTTGATCTAGCTCGATCAAAGCAAGCTCAGGTATGTCTACATGTGCTGCAATCACACTTCTAACTGCAATGCAGATATACCCCCCACGGAGAGCAACTACACTGCAAAACCACACTGGAGCTCTATAGAGCAGGTGGGTTAGCAGCTGAGTTGTGAGTTGGATTCAGGGGTAACTTAACAGATTTACCGGTACGCTGGGCAGCCAGGATCCTGGGCAAGGTCGGGGGGCAGCTGTGGGCCCCTGGAAGGAGCGGGACCTCAGATGGAAGGGGCAGGGCTGTGGCCAGACTCTCCCAGCCAGCCCTTCAGCGTTGCCCAGCACGGCCGCTGCTGGGAGCCCTGGGCCCTTTTAAATCGCTGGGCCCTGGGGCAGTTGCCCCTTTTGCCGGCCTCCTGCCATCAGCGGCCCTGCCAGTACGGTTGACTGTGTACCGGCTTTCTTACCGGTATACTGCACCAGATCAGCTTACTTTCACCTCTGGTTAGGTTGCTGCCTTCCCCTGCATTAAACAGCTCAAGCATCAGCAGTACTCAAACTTCAAGCCACTACTCTTGATGAACCAACTAGCTCAAGCTTAAAAGCACTGCTTAATTTGAGCTAGAGATTTTTGTGTGTGGACAGGATTAGATTAGACACACAATTCAAGTTACACCTTGAATTAATGGCTAGGGTGACCAGATGTCCCGATTTTACAGGAACAGTCCCAATAGTCAGAGATTTTTTTGATATAGGCACCTGTTACCCCCCAATCTATCCCAATTTTTCACACTTTCTGTCTGGTCACCCTGCTAACAGCAGTGAAGACAAGCCCTTCTTGTTTTCTTTTTTAAGGTCTCAGCTTAAGACTCTCCTGCAGCTAGGAAGGGTTTACCGCCATGCAGGTTTGCACTGGTATGAATATGTGATTTTAAACTGATTTAGTTAAACCAGTGCCAAAGACTGTGTGTTTCAGTTTAAACCAGGCTTGTTTCAACTAATTTAAATAGCTTGGGAACAGGTTTAACCTAAACTGAAATAAGTCACTCTTATACTGAAATGAGTGTAGAAAACACAGGAGTTTGCACCAGTTTAACTAATTTGTGTGCAAATTTGTATGCGGGCACCCCCAATTTTCTTATAAACCCTCTCACATCTTCCCAGTTCCACCACTCCCTCTCTCTAAGGCAGTGGTCTCAACCTATTTACCATTGTGAGCCGCATCCAATACTACCTGTATGGCCCTGAGGATGTCACATAGGCACAGCTGTGTGCTGATTGGGCCTCAAGTGGCCCACGGGCCACAGGTTGGGACCCACTGCTCTAAGTAGATAATCCCTGACACCACTTTTTACTTAAATATAGACTCACAGTCCACCAAGGGCCAGTTTCAGCTCTGGATTCTGGCCAGTGGAATTCCTGATTGACTTCAAATAAAACAAAAAATGTGAAGTTCTCCTTGTAGAACTCTGAACAGCACCATCGTCTGGATTCCTCTTGAATGCTGCAGGACTCAGGGTGACCAGATCTGTCATCATGGATGGGTCCAACAATCGGTACGCTCTGTGGTTTCCTGCGTCATTTTCACCAATATGGTGTGTGGCTGATGGAGGGAAATGTGAACCCAAAGACATAGCCTTGCGTTCTCTTCTGCAAGTCCTGTTTATACCATCTACACTTGCATTTTCTTGACAGTTTTAAAACACTTCCCAGCAGTGTCATCTGGGCACCGTCAGGATGTGGGGCAGTGAGCTGTAACCGCAAGTCCGCCAGCGGCTACTAACAGAGAAAAAGCACACAAGAAGGAGAGTTCGGCTCCTCTCTCTGGTCCCAGGCCACACACATGCTGTAAACTTTTGTCAAGCCATTGTACAGGATCACCATGGCCTATTAATATCTCAGTATGCATTAAAGTTCAATGCATATTAGTAGAGCTCATTAGCACCTCTGCAGTTAAAAGGTCCGTCAATATTTTCATTATGAACCTGTGCACTCAGAAGTTTATGACTTGGTTGTAAATATGTTTTGAGCCAAAATTTGGGACTAAAAAAAAAGGGGGGGGACACACATTTTCAAAGAATCTGGGCATTAAATCTGAGCCTGCAAATTTCACACCCACAACTTTTTGGTGAGTGTGGGTTTGGCAGCAGATGTAAATTGTAAATGTCTCCACTATGCACCAACGATAATTTACATCAGTTTAGGGCCTGGCTCTGAAATGCCCTAAGCCATGCTCCAAACTGATTCATATGTCGTGGCAACCATCTGCCTCAACGGACGACGGTGTAAGTACCAAAGCAGATCAGTTGCTAGGTGTCATAAGGCAGCATCACGAGTGGCTAAAAAGGCCAATTCTCAAGTGACAGTCCTTGCCACGGACTGGAGCACAGAACTGAAGCTTAAAACCAAGATGCCAGGTTGAGGCCCCTTTGAAAATGTGTCCCCTGCTCATTCGCTCCACAAGTACAATTTTTTAAAACACAAATGCTGAACAGAACCAAACAGATTTTACATAAGCTACTAGAATGGATGTAGGGAGAAGAAGTTTTATGATTTTACATACATGAACCTCCGTATTTAAAATAGCCCTAACAAAATAAAATTGCAGACTGTTAAATCCTTCCTTTCACAGAACACTCGTTGATTGCAGCAAGAGGTCCACACGAGACAGCTTGCAGAATCACCTCTTTAGAGCATAAAGTGGACTAAGCCTTTTTGGTATTTAAAGTAAAAAATTATAAATAACTTAACACAATCAGGCTCCAAAGCATGTGTTGCAGCGACATGGTAACTCCTTTGGTGAGCATTCAGCAGTATGGATCCATAACACAGAAACAAGTCTTACAATTAATGTAAATACATAACACACACTTTTTAGGCTCTTTTGAATGTCTCCTGTATTCCTGCATTCCTTTCAATGCATACTGGAAACAGACCCAGTGAAGCAGAAAACACTTGGTATTATGGATCCATAGTCCAGAATGTGAGCCATCCTTCATATACATTCACAGCATATGGCAAAACAATTCTGAACCCATTCCTTTGTACACCTTGATTGTACCTGTTATATATATGGCAATACTGAGGCACACAAGGGCAAGTTAAGGACAGTCCTTGGTATTATTAAGTTCATTTAGTGCTGATGAAAGGAACTGATTGACAGCCCTGGAGAGGGGAGTGATCTTCTCAGCCACAGAACAGGTAGAACATGGACACCTGCAATGCATGATTCCCGCACTGCTCAGATGTCTCATCTCTGTCCCAGAGGGAGCATCTCTTAGGATGAAAGAGGCGTTCACTCTCAATGAGCCATTCAGTCCTTGGCATCTCTGCTGAGACTCTCAGCTAAGGTACCATTTAGTGTCAGCTGGGATGGCATTTCCTGCTTTAGGAACTTGACTGCAGGTACCAACTGATTTCACATAGGCCATGAGCTGTTTCATTCAGGCACTAGTCAATTCAAATTCAAACTGGTGACCTAGAGCTGGAAGGCTCTATAACCCATCAGCCATCCCCTGAGCAAAGTTTTAATTCTGGATTTCTTCCCCCCTCTGGGTTTAGTTCAGTCCCGTAATAGTCTCGCAATAGATGTTTTTCTATTTAAATTCTGCAAAATAATAATATTCTCTTCTGCAAACAACCATTTGCACAACCGCTATCAATAGAAGTTACAGTCCTAAACCCTTCAATGCATTTCATTTGCTGAACTCATCTTTACAGCGACTATAGATCTACATATGCAGAATCTGTGTCCATCCTTTGGGCCTCTCCAAAGATCAGGAATGTACAGAGCCCCAGGGCATTAACTGTAGCCACAAGGTTGAAAACAGAAACCCAAGAACCAGTGGTTTCAATCAGATGCCCGGCTAAATACACACAAACGACACCTGTGTACAGAGAGAGAGCAGAAATGAATCAAATGGAACTTGGCCAGGTCCTCGCCCTGTAATGTCAGCTCAGCCAGAGGATCCCCCAAATGAGGGACAATTCCAGGAAAATCCCTTACCTAATAAGGCTCCGCCTGTATTTCCAACGCCTGTAAAGAGAAGAAGGAAACCCCTGCATCACATCAATTTGCACATGATGCTTCTAACCATAAGATACTTGCTAGGAATCCGGAAATTTCAACACTCGCATGTGCCCTTTCGATAGCCTGACTCCTGTGTGGGCACAAGCCTTAGACTCGTTAAAGTGCATGCACATGCAGTTATTTGCACCTGCCGAGGGCAGGGGAAAGCACATGAATAAGCACAGGGAGAGCTGAGCGTTGATAATCTAGCCCTGAATGTGTACAGTGCTGCTCCCAAGACTTTTCACTCCCTTTGGGTTCACTCACGCTGGTTAGACACAGCCCCACTGTATGGCTGTCAGGGTAGCGCTGCAGCTCCCCATGGGGTAGAATAGGGGAGAGCTCTTAGAAGTAGACTTCCTCCCAGAGCTCCCAGAAAGAGCTTACCCACTGCTATGCCTTTCAGGCAGTGCAGCATATACTTTCCCTAAGGTGTACTTAAGTCGCTCAGCTATTCGGTGTGTGGAGAGCAGGCTCTACCTCCTCCCCATCCCCCTTCAGGATGTCTTGCTCTCCCAGGGGGATGCAGAGACTGCCCGCGAGTCTGGCTGCTGTGTAGGAGAGAGAACTCCTAGCACACTCCCTATGCACCCATAAAGCCACGCAGTTTCATAAGTAGGACCCTACCAAATTCACAGCCATGAAAACTGTGTCACAGACCAAGAAAACTGGTCTTTTGTGTGCTTGAACCCTGTACTATACAGATTTCATGGGGGAAACCAGCGTTTCTCAAACTGAGGGTCCTGACCCAAAAGGGGGAGTTGCAGAGGGGTCACAATGTTATTGCAGGGGAGGTTGTGGTAGTGCTACTCTTATTTCTGCGCTGCTGCTGGCGGTGGTGCTGCCTTCAGAGCTGGGCAGCCGGAGAGTGGCGGCTGCTGGCCGTGAGCCCACTCTGCAGGCAGTGCCCTGCCAGCGGCAGCACAGAAGAAGGGGTGGAAATACCACGCCATGCCATCCTTACTTCTAGGCTGCTGCTGGCAGCGGCTCTGCCTTCAGAGCTGGGCTCCTGGCCAGCAGCCACTGCTTTTTGGTTGCCCAGCTCTGAAGGCAGCACCACCCACAGCAGCGCAGAAATATGAGAAGCTGTACCACAATCCCCCCCTACAATAACATTGTGACCCACCACACACAACTCCTTTTTGGGTCAGGACCCCTACAGTTACACCACAGTGAAATTTCAGATTTAAATAGCTGAAATCATGAAATTTACAATTTTTAAAATCCTATGACCATGAAATTGACTAAACTGGACCATGAATTTGGTAGGGCCCCATTTTCATAAGCACCCACAGCGCATTTGGGCACAATCTTGCCCTTTTTTAATTTCTCTCCAACATGCAGAGCTGGGTCATGGATGTTAGCAATCTCTACCTTCTGTTACATCTCTGCAACCCTAATCAAGTCAAAAGGCTGCCTGGACTGAGCCACGTTCCGCCCTCAGCTACTTGTGTTTACATGTAGTTCCCTGGGAACTATTCCCCATACATGGGTATATTTTCTGTGCAAATAAAAATTGTTAAAAATGCCCCTTACCAAACAACAAGCCAGCACATGATGGAGCCAGATCCTGAACGTTGACTGAAATGCCACTGTTCACAAAGAGAAGAGAAATTAAAGGCTTTTTATTTTTAAACAGGTTTTGATTGTTTTTCAGAATTTACACAAGATAAGCATGCTGTTACTCAGTGAAGGGAACCAATCTGAACCAACCCTGTGGGGAGAAGAAGGAAGGAACTGAGAACCAAAATATGGTTGAAACTGAACCAAGATGGGAAAATAACTGAATGGAAAGACTTCAAAATAAGAAGCAAAGAGCTTCAGTATAGTGGGAAAGTGGTGGTTAGATGGCTGCAGTTACATTTATAAAGTGTTAGGTGGGGCCAGAACAAAACTTGAATTCTCTTGGGTGTGTCCATCATTAGCCTGCTAGAACATGCCAGCTTCACTGTGCTAAGACTCAGACACTTTTCCCTGCCAGACTAGGACTCGGTGTTGCTGTACCAGTTCAGACTCACTGGTCTATGAAGCCCAACATCCTGCAGGGACCAAAATCTGATGCTTTGATTAATAGCTTTTAAGGCAAGAAGGAGCCATTAGATCAACTAGTCTGTCCTCCTGGGCTGAAGCCCAAGCCCCAGCATCTCCCCCGGAGCCCCATGGGGCTGAAGCCCTGAGCCCTGGTGACCCCGCTTCCCATGAGGCTAAAACTCCATGACTCCTCTCCCCACAGCTTAAGCCAGGAGCTCTGCCGCTCCACAGGGCAGAAGCCCCAAGCTCCTCCCCCAGCCCAGTGGTTGAAGCCCAGAGCATCCCATTCCCTTCCCCTGCTGCTGGGCCCTGGAGTTTTTATATCATGTTGGGTGGGTGGGGGTACTCAGAAAGAAAAATGTTAAGAACTCCTGCATTACATCATCCTCCTGCATGTCACAGGCCGTAGAATATCACCCAGTTACTCCTGTATGGAGTTCAATAACTTGTGTTTGACTAAAGCATGCCTTCCAGAAAGGCATCCCATCTTGAACTGAAGCCATCAAGAGATGGGGACTCCACCTCTCCCCTTGGTAGGTAGTTCCAATGGTTAACAGCCCTCACTGTTTAAAAAAAAGTCTTATTTCTCATTTGAATTTGTCTGGCTTTAACTTCTAGCCATAGGTGGTTCTTCTGCCTTTCTTTGCTTCTATGATAACTCAAATTTAGAGGCAGAAAGAAAACCAAACAAACAGTTGTGCTAAAATTGGGAAGAAATCCCCAGTTCTAAGTGGACAATAAGAGTGAAGTAAATAACAGTTTACAAAGGATGGGGTGAATTTGCCAATGACTTCGCTAGAGGCTGGCATATGTAGGAAGGTGCTGTGGAAACTCCTCTCGTGAAAACCTCATAATGCATCTCAGACCTGATCTGCAGCAACCTGGCTGCCCCATCTGCTAAGCAGCATATTCATCCATTACCCCTAGTCTGGCCCTGTGCTGGGCTGTTTCAAGACTAAGCTGAGGTAATGGGAAGGTGATGAGAGAAATCCTTGAATTTGAATCGTGTCATATATTTAATATTTCCCAACAGTGGGTATTTACAAGGATTTAGCTGGCTGTCTTGAGTCACTGATGCTTACAGTGCTCATATTCTGAACACTTCATCTTTATGTACAGTCACTGCTCAATAAAGCCTGGATAAATCCTCAAGCCTTCGATCTTAGATTAGAAATCTTCACATGTAACAAATAAAACATTGGTTCAATTTGTCTGCTAGGTGTTTGACATATAAAGGCAACATGGCTTATTGAACAGGGCAATAGACTAAGCCTCCGAAGACGTGGGTTCTACTCTTGGCTCTCCCATTGGCCAGGTGGGTGACGTTGGAAAAGTCACTTAATCCCTTTGTGCCTCAGTTTCCCAGTGGGGGTAATGACATCTGCCTCCTGAAAAGTACTCTGTTAGAGCTATGCATTACTCCTATGATCATTACTATTACCTGTGGTTAAAGGTCTGAAGTCCAATTGAGACAGATGCAAATACTATAGCTTTGCAAAAACTGGATGTCTGACCCATGCACAAGGCAAAAATGCTTGATACGCCTGATCCGATGACCTGAAGGAGAAAGAAAATTAAAGACATCTGCAACAAATTCACTGCGATTTGCAGGGAACAAAAGTAGCTCCTATTGCAGACGGGCTCTCCCTTTTTGAAATACGATGGGCTCGTTATGGTTCTGTACACAGAGCTGGGTGGTTCTTACGACTTGTTTTCCTCTGCATGGCACCTTCACGTTCCTAAGGCAACGGCCTACGGGCACAAATAAGTGTTCTTCTGTGAGGCAGAGGCAATGGAGCATGTTATAGTGCAGCATTTCCCAAATGATGGGTCCTGACCAGTGTTCTCTCTAATTTCTTACATCCATGTGCGGAATGAATTTTGTTATGTGCACCAAGATGAAGGTGGTGTGTGATACATCACCTTCATAATGGTGTAGATAACAAAATTAATGTGGTAGGGATGGGGCTGAGGGGTTCAGAGTGTGGGAGCGGGGCTCAGGGCTGTGGCAGAGAGTTGGTGCAGGGGGTGTGTGGGCTCTGGGGTGAGGCCAGGGATGAGGGGTTTGGGCTGCAGGCTTCTCCAGCCCTCTCTCACCACAGCACCTCGGGGCCAGGGAAGAGGCGCCTCTCCCTGGCCACAGCAGCTCTGGGACAGGTCCATGCTGGGTCCTGCAGAGAGGGCTGCCTCTCCTCACCGCAGCCCTGAGTCCCTGTGTGGGGCTTAATAGGCAGCTGCGCAGCTTGGAGGAAATGTAGGTCCTGACCCACTAGTGGAGGGGTAGACAATTACTTTTTGTCACGGTCCAAATTTCTTGGTAAATGGTATAGTCAAGATCCAGCCTACAGAGAAAATAATAATAACCCCTCCTTCCAACAATAATGATAATAAGTAAATGAAAAGATATCGGGGTCTGTTCAAAAGCGGTCCGGATCTGGCCCACAGTCCCCCTATTGACTACCCGTGCACTAGTGGGTCGTGGGAAGGGTCTAGGTGGGTTGCCAGTCACTGCCCCCCCATGCCATTCTCCCCCTCCCCCTGTGCTCTTTTCTGCCTGGCCAGGGAAGCAGGCAGCAGCACGGGGAGTGGGATCCAGGCAGCAGCAGTGCGGAGGAAGCAGCCGGAGCCAGCAAGCTGGCTGGTAGTGACTGCAGCCTAGTTGTAGGGAGAGAAGGGCTGACTGGATGCAGCAGGGGGCAGAGCTGGGAGCATGAGGGCAAGGGGCTGAGGGGAGCTGAGCAGGGGTTTTGGCAAGGCTAGTGAGGGGAGAGCAGGGGCTGAGAAGGGGAATGGGGAGCAGAAGGCTGAGAACAATCTCAGAATTGCTGTTGTACACTCACAGGATTTTAGAAATAGTCGTTCCTGTACATCTCTATGTAACAGGGGCTCCTCATAAGAGACCAAACACAGCTGGGGGGCCACCTTAGTAAAATGTTTGGGAGCCGCTGTTCTACAGAAGGGATGCGCTGCTCTCGCATGGGGATTTTGTTCTTCTTCGTTCTTTTGCTGTTTCCCTTCATCTAAAATCTGAAGAGTTATTCGGTGTGAAAGAACACGCTTGCTCTGCGGGGCTGACAAAAACCCTCCGTATCGCTCACAAAATCGCCACTCCCAGGTAAACTGTTAAAACATCCTGGTTTGTCAAAGCCCAGTGAAAAGGTCATGGCCTTTCTCTGTATCCTTCCCACAGATGCTGGTTACCAGCTATCTGCCTAGCTTTGAAAGCTCTTTTTTTGCAACCAAGATCATGAGTGAAGCTTCCCAAGAACTCGAATCTGATGTCCACTGTTAGACTAATACGCAAAATTGGCGCTAACAGATAACTGATGTTTCACTCGCAGGCTTTCGTCTTCTTACCTGCATGAATTTACGAACGGTGATCGTTTTATAGCCTGAAAGGGAAAAGGAAGACGATTGGAGGCATTTGAACTAGACCCCTCTCAGTGAAGCTGGGACTAATGTTTCAGTCTAGAAGAGTTCAACACTCATAGTTTGGGCTCATGTCAGGAGAGTGAGTATAAGGTAAACTTAACACACAGGGTCAGAGTCTGTTCTCAGACATGTGCCTACAGCTCCCATACAAGACTATGAGGCTTTTAGCTGCTGACAAAAAACTTCCACCCCCCACAAGAGGCAGTGGCTTTGTCGGCAGGAGAGCGCTCCTGCCGACAAAGCACTGTTCACAACAGCGCTTTTTGTCGGTAAAACTTTTGTTAACAAAATGAGAAAACGTTTTGCTGATGAAGTGCCAGTGTAGACAAACCCAAAGGGCGTTACAAATATGTAGAGGCCATGTAGAGGACAGTATTTATCCAAGTTCCAGGCCAGAAGCTCAGCTTCCCCTTTCTCCCATCAAACCTGTCTCCTCCCATCCAGTCTTTTCTTTGCATTACGAAAAGACAGAGCTGATGAACAACCCAAGGATCTCTTACCCTGATTGATCAGGTGATCAGACAGGAATCCGCTAAACAAACTTGTTGGGATTGCAACCAGCCATGGCACTACGTTAAACACCCAGCCCTGAAAGGGAGAAAAATCCTCACAAGAAAAGTGAAGAGAACCAACGTTCACATCCTGCTAATGGAGCAGGGTTTGTTTGCAGCTAATGGATTTTATACTGCAGGCGTGTTTCATGGGACATTAGGATTTACTCTTTCCCGGTGCTTTTGCTCACCTAACACAAGAGCTTTAAGCCACTTTCTCACAACATTCCTTCCAATGCTCTACAGAGTTCGGTGCATTCAAGGATGGGGCCTGAGGTCTGTAATGTACGTGCACACGTGGTGCTATATAAATAAGTGAATTGTTAAATACCATAAAGTCTGACTAGCTTTACATCCATGACAGAGAGGCAGAAATTTCTCTCTAGAGTAGTAAAGAAGGATTAAAAGTGGCAGAGTTTACTGGCAAACAAGATTCTGCGGCACAGAGCCAATATGCAAACTGTGTATTCTATGCAGCCTCACGGGTCACCAGCAAAACTGCAGACTAAGTTCAGACTCTAGCCGCTATATTATTAGCTAGCATTTCCGTGCAACTGAAGGAACACAGCTGGGTTTTCTGGTGCCAGGGTTGAGCTTTCAAGACTGGTAAAGAGGAAAATCTTGCTTTGTCTTTTCAACTCAGAAAATGTATTATGGCTGTAACTGAAGACGACTAATGGAAACATTTTCAAGAGCACCTAAGTAATGTAGGAGTTTATATCCCACTGGCTTTCAGTGAGATTTTCAGAGGTAGTTAGGTGTCCAGTGGGATTTTCCAAAGCACCAAAAGAGGTTAAGCCTCTGAGTTCAATGGGTGTTAGGAACCTAACCTGTTCAGACGCTTTCGTCAACCGCACTAGGCACATATCTGCATTGTTAGGAACCTAAATACCTTTGAAAATCTAGCCCTTCATCACATTTGAAGAAGGAACTTAGGCTCCTAAATTGCATTGCCAGTTTGCAAAACAAGAGCCTGACTTTCAGATGTGCGGAACACTTGCAGCTCCCAATGATGCCAGCTGGAGCTGTTCTCGCTCAGCACCTCTAAGCTTGTGGCCAAAATATATGAGAAGAACACTAGGACATGGAACAGTGCCACACAGTTCTTTTATAGGGTCCATTTTCAAATCATAGCACACTTCACGGCATGGGCCAAAGGTACAGGATTCTCGTCATTGAATTGGACATTAGCAGAGGCAGAAAAACAACTCACCTGCAGCATGTATGTTTGGCCAGTAGGTGACATAGTTTTATCACATTAAGGATTATTGTCAACCCTTTCAATTTACATTGAATGAATCCACGTTTTATTAATATTTATGAAGCAATGGCCAGATGCAGGAATATTATATAGAGCATCTTACATAAGGGCACAGGAATTAAATATGTAACAGATGGCTAAATTACCAAATCACTGCTACCCAAGCGTATTACGAGAGGTGCTGCAAATCTTGTTATAACAATATGTTTGCTGGTTTAATACATGATTTTAATATAAATATCAAGTATGTCATAAAGCCCCTGGTTAATGTAATAAATGTAAGGGACCCTGGGAAATTCCAGAAACACACGACAGAGCCGCCATAGAAAAGACAATCTTGGGATTTCTGTGGGCAGAATGAATTGTAAAAATACAAGATCTCAGCCCGGAAGAATTTTAACCAAGTTTCAGAAGAACGGGTGATTTATTTGTGCAGAGCGGAGAGGGGCCTTTCTTCAGAGCTTTGCAAATAAAAAATGTGTATTAATTAGTAATGAAAATTTTTATCGTTGTAACAACTAATGATATCACGCCTCTAAGCTCGGCTATGCCAGTACAGTAACAAAGGCCCGTGGTGGTTGTCTCAAATTGCTTGCAGCTATGAGCTCTGTGCCATCCTCACCCACACAACAGGGCAGCCCAGAGACCACAGAGAACTCTGTGAGAAAGGGATTCATGACGGGGAGCTGCTGATGTGCAGGAAGTGCAGCATGTTGACACTGCTGAAAAGGATCAGAGCAGGCAATGCTATCTCTTGGCACTGCTGGTACATTTGGATAGTTAATCAATATGGCCACATCCTGCAATCAGATCCTATGATATCAATGTGAATGTGCAGGTGCAATGGGGAGATTTGATGGCATGGATCAAGGCCTGTGTTTGAAGCTTTGTTTTAGAAGGGACGTGCGGGAGGTACAAGTTTCTATTCCCCTATTATTAAATAGCTGGACTCCTGCATATATCAGGCATATACGCCCTGCTTGCCAACACCTTCACGTAAGAATCAGGGGTGAAGGCAACAGGCCACCACCATGTATCTAAGGTTACAGCACATCCATATGGGGAAGAAATCATTCCTCCTTCTTCCTCTTTCTCTCCCTCTCAGCAGTGCTTGATCCCAAGAAAAAGCTTTTCTCCTATACTGACACGGTCTTCCTGTCTCATCCAAAATCCGTGGCCCAGTTACCAGTTGTGTGTTTTGAGGGAGTTGCGTTAGATCTCATGGGCTACAAAGGAAGCCTTGGACAGTGCAGCAGCAGCTTCTTCTTGAGAGCTTGACATTATGGAGCAACCGAGAGTGTTGCTCCTTGACATATTCTCAGAGGGGACCCTGCAGCAAGACAGGGCAAGTGACAAAATGTGAGTGAACCTGTCAGAACAATGCGGAAGGACTAGGCCAATCAAAATCAAATGTAGGGGCGAAGGGAACTAAAATCAACCTCCTAGTGTTATTGGCTCACATACCGAAAGGGCCATTCTCTTCAGGCCTGATCCAGAGCCCGCTGAAGACAATGCAAAGCTTCCCAGTGTTAACAGGAGCTAAGTAAACACATGGAAATACTACATCTGTTTGCTTGTACTGAGCTTTCAGAGTCTCCGCTTTGCTGTGGTGTCAGCCTACCTTAGACTCGGGAAAAGTGTCCTTAAAGAAAGTTGGCAACCAGGAGAGGAGGGTGAAAAATGTGCTGCCCGTAGAAAGCTGAGCTACTATGACAGCCCTGTAAATATACAATGGGAAAAAGAATCAATCAAGATGACAGATCACATTGGATTAAAAAAAAGGGGGATTCTAGCTACCCACTACTTCAAGGCAGTGGTGTCAGGCATATATATAAACCCTCTATAGAACTGAAGCTGCTTCCTGAGATTTACTGGAGATACCTAACCCCACCTGACTGCCAGAGCAAGAGGAGAGAGCAATGCACCAGTGAATTCTCATGATGCTTTCACCATAGGCAGCTTTGAATGGGGCCTTGATACCTCGACAACTTAAGATACAATCAGTGCTGATAACCATCATACTCATGGAGTGCGTCTCAGTATGAAAGATCCCATCAGCTCCTTACTTACAGCAGGACTTGTGCTTTTCCCTGGGATTTTGTTTAGGTCCTGCTAAATGTCTGTTGGGCAAACGTGTCCACTCAAGCGATATTAGCGATAATAAGCAACTGATTTAATCTCGTATACTAGCTGGGGTGGTGCTGCCACTGAAACAATAACACAGACGGTTTGGAACAGAACCCTATCTGACAGGACACTGCAATTCAAGTGTACCAGGAAAAATTACTAGCTTCATGTTACACCTACATTATTAATATAGCTTCATTCTCACCAGTGCATCCTTGGCACCCTTTCCAGAATACTGCCCATTTCCCCATCTATCACCTTACTGTCTTTAAAGCCATGGCCATTTTCCCTCAGATCCTGTCACTGTCTTTCCTTAAATGGCCACAAGGCAGATGTGTTGAGCTATAGAAAACACTCCCCTGCTCTGGGCTGGACAGTGTTAAATCCAGAAACCTAAACTAGCAGGATGTAATGTCTCCTGAGATACTTTATTAAGTCAAAATGACAATTAAAAGGGCATTTTTTGGTTGTCTCTCTCAGCAACGAGAGCAAAGATTACAGCATCCAGTGTCCTCTGAGCCACAAATGCAGAGTGTATGCAATGAGAGACCAGGTGGGGGCACTAATATATTTTATTGGACCAACTTCTGTTGGTGATAAGCTTTCGAGTCACAGGTCTTGGAAAAACCTGAAGAGCTCTGTGTAGTTCGAAAGCTTGTCTCTCTCACCAACAGAAGTTGGTCCAATAACAGATATTAGTGCCCCCACCATGTCTCTCTAAATACAGAATGTGGCATTATGCCCTGGACTGTTTGAAGCACAGACAAATATAGTTCACACAGGATGGGATGGTGTAAAGAGACTCACTCTGCAATAGGATAATATCCTGCTAAATGATGATGATTAATTTACTGCCTAGTGATCATAGAATCATAGAATATCAGGGTTGGAAGGGACCTCAGGAGGTCATCTAGTCCAACTCCCTGCTCAAAGCAGGACCAATTCCCATCTAAATCCAATCCTCGCAGCGCAGGGCTTTGTCAAGCCTGACTTAAAACCTCTAAGAAAGAGATTCCACCACTCTCCGTAGGGAACCCATCCAGTGTTCACACCACTCCTCGTGAAAAAGTTTTTCCTAATACCAACCTAAAACCTCCCCCTGGCAACTGAGACCAAGAACTCCCTGTTCTGTCCATCTGCTCCACTGAGTCTAGATCCATTCTCTTTGGGAACCCCTTTCAGGTAGTTGAAAGCAGCTATCAAGCTCTCCTCATTCTTTCTTCTGCAGATAAACAATTCTGTCCTCAGCCTCTCCTCATAAGTCATGTGCTCCAACCCTAATCATTTTTGTTGCCCTCCACTGGACTTTTTCCAATTTTTCCACATCCTTCTTGTAGTGTGGGGCCCAAAACTGGAACAAGTACTCCAGATGAGGCCTCACCGTGTTGATAGAGGGCAAGGATCATCCCTCATCGATCTGCTGGCAATGCCCCTACTTATAAAGCCCAAAATGCGTTAGCCTTCTTGGCAGCAAGGGCATAAAACTGTTGACTCATATCCAGCTTCTCGTCCACTGTAACCCCTAGGTCCTTTTCTGCAGAACTGCTTCCTAGCCATTCGGTCCCTAGTCTGTAACTATGAATGGGATTCTTCCGTCCTAAGTGCAGGACTCTGTACTTGTCCTTGATAAGCTCATTGGTGTAATGATTATTGTTTTGATTTGGATATTTATATGGCAATGATTTGTAAACCTGTTAAAAATTCCTAAATAAATAAATAGCTATCAAATAAAAGTAGCAACAAGAAAACCAGATTCTGCATGAGAGAGGGGCTGACATGCACAATACACATGGCCGTGACATATACTCACCAGATAGGGGCCTTTTTAAATAACTGCTTCCAGGGAACTTTGGTCTGTTTGGATAACGAGAGGCCCTTTGCTAAATGTTCTAAGTGAATGATGAGTTCTGCAGGGAAGAAATATATCAAATCAAAGCTATGTTTTCCAATAGTCTATACAGACACGCTGGATCTATTTTATCCTAGGGCTTAACCACAGGTTTAAAAACTGCTTAAAATGTTCATTCATAAGGATAACTCTGGAACACCTATGCATTAAATCATAAAAACTACTTTAAGTAGCCATGGTGTTCTAACTAAACTTCTTCCAAACCCCCATCTCACGCACACACACACACGCACGCCTCCAGACACAGCAAAGCAAGAATTAATGCTGAACCTCTGTCCTGAAAGGACCCTGGTGTGGTCTCAATTACTGCCACTGGCCTTGACAAATGCAACCCCCACCCTGCCCATGTCCACTCAGAAGGCTGTTGCAAAGATCATTTTCCTAGCCCATCACTTTGCCCACGTCACCCTTCTCTATGCATCCCTCCACTGGTTACTCTTCTCTGTTGCACCAAACATGGGCTAGTTGTTTTCACTTTCAAGTCCCTTGCTGGCCTATCCCCCACCCTACCTATCATCTCTCCTTCACTGTCAACTCCTGCCTGCCTCTATTGCTCAGTTGATCCATTTTCAAACAAGCACCTTTGTGCTTCTCCGATGCTGCCCCTTATACTTAGGAGATACTCCACACAAGGGCGCTGGAACGGCAGGGCAAGGGGGCCATGGCCCCATCACTTTCTACCTGGCTTAAGGGCAAGCAACGGAGAGGAGGGGGCAGAGAGGAGCAAGTGGGGGTAGAGTCTTGGGGGAAGAGGCAGAGCAAGGGCGGGGCTTCAGGGGACAAGGCGGAGTGAGGGTAGGGACTCAGGGGAAGAGGTGGAGAAGGGGTAGGATTGTGGTTCAGGTGCCTTTGCCCCCCTGCCGACTTCTAGGGAGCTTCTGGTGCTCCTGGCTCCTTGAAAACATCCAAAACCCACCTAATTATGGTCCTTCAAGATCCTCCTTAAAACTCTCATTTTCTGTAAAACTTACAAAAAATTAACCCAACAGCCAGGCTGCAATCCATGAAGGTACTTAGGTGCCCAAGTCAGAGGCTTAAGGACCTAAGTCCCAGTTCTGACTCCACTGCCATCCATGAATCTCCTCCCAAAACCCGTAGGCGCCTAAGCTCACTCAGCACCCAAGTTTTTGCAGTAGAAGTTCTCTATGCACCTACGTTTCTGCCTAAGCCCCAGAGAGATTCACAAACCAGGAATAGCCAGTCACATATGGGGCTGATCCAGTATGTTTGCTCAGAGGTGGCCTAGCAGGTCGGGTGCAACTCAGAATCCAGCCAGAGGAGGAGGTGGTAGTGCCACCTGTCATTTGCCCCAGGGTTAACAATTGCCATACATCACTTTCCTGTCATTTCCACAGCACAGCCTAGTGAATAGCTATTGCCAGTATGAATGAATAGGGTGGGAGGTTACCTTTTTCATTCAGGAGGTATTTGCACATGCAGTAAACCCAGAGCAAAGTGAGTAAACCAGAGAAATAGAAGACACTTTCCCAGCCATACCAGTCCAGAAGGAGGGACCCTGCCCCACCAATCACCAGCGTCCTGGAAGGAAAAGCCAGAGAGATCATGAGATGGATAAGAATGTTCTTTGGGCAAACTCACAATCCATGCATTAGCGGTAATGAGTCAACACTATGGTTTATTGGATGTTATTTATCCAGCCCTCAAGAGCTGTTCATCTTATCAAACATTTGCATTGGCTAATCACTCCTACCCCAATGATGCTGAGAGGAGAGGTTGCCTGGTTATTAAAAACCACTCCACTATACTATAGACCATTCTAGAGCCATTGCACTGGAGAAGAACCTGCTCTATTTCTTAATTTGACACTTTGGGTCAAATCCTCAGCTGGTGTAAGTCAGCGTAGTTTTACTGAAGTTGTTGGAACATGGTCAATTTACAAATCCAGGCCTTTGTTTCCTACTGATGTCTGAAATACCTGCCAATGAAAGGATGCCACAGAGCATTCTGAGGTACACTCTGATTGTAGGCACTGACGCAAGGACATTTGAGCCCAGTTAGGTATGTCTACACAGCAATTAAGCAGCCGTGGCTGGCTTGTGTCAGCTGACTCGGGCTTGCGGGGCTCGGACTCTGGGTCTGTACAACTGCAGTGTAGACATTTTGGCTCAAGCCCCAGCCCACGCCTGGATGTCTACAATGCAATTTTATAGCCCTGCAGCCTGAGCTCCATCAGCCCAAGTCAGCTGACTGGGGCCAGCCATGGGGGTTTAATTGCTGTTTAGACATACCTTAGTCCTTCAAGCAAGATCACCATTTATATTCCAGAATACATCTGTCCGCAAAAGAAAGTCACAGGATGGAACTGAGTGATAAATAGATATGGTGCATAAAATACTACTGCTGCTTTGCAGCTCTATAGCCCTTTCTGTCAGAGGTTCTCCAAGAACTTTACAAAGGTGGGAAAGTATTATTAATCCCCATTTAACAGAGAGTGAAACTGAGGCACAGGGAGGTTAAATGACGTGCCCAGGATCATGCAGCAAGTCAGTGAAAGGGTCAGAAACAGAATTCAGGACCCTAGATGCTCTGTCTTGCTCTTTCTGCTGGACCATGCCAACTCCTGTTGGAAACCAAATGTAATAGCAACTCCTTCAAGCCACTTACTCGTAAGAAAAGATAAAATCCCATTAATCCTCAACACACTTGAGAGAACAAAATATTGTAAAGGTCAAAGACTTCAGTAATGAGTGTGTATATTCTATAGCAACTGTCTGAGCCTTCTTCAACTGGAACAGATACCCTCCAGGATCCAGTGTTCAAGATGTACTTTGTGGGTGGGTGTTTTTGCCTATAGAAGTTTAACGGCACTTTATCTCCTATGGCATCCCTCTAAGACTCTGTCACTCACCATTCAAAGCCAATGGGAACTTACCCAAATTGAGACCCAGTCCCTACTGTGCTGCACGTGAAAGCTCGCTCACTCTCACAGACCTTCTGAGAAAAAAGGCTGGCCAAGGCAGGGAAGTACACTCCTAGCAACAATGGAAATGAAAAAGTCAGCCGTTGCCAGTCAGGGTACACAGCACTCACATGTTTGACTCAAAACGAGTCAACAAAGCAATGACCTCCCGGTGTCACACACCAGTATGACTTATGGCAGCCCACGGTTGCCCTTGATATACCACATGGCCACTTGGAAGCTCAATAGTGCCTTCTCTGTATCTGCTGCCATGCCCCCCTTTACTGTAATATCTGAGCCCCTCCCAAGTGTGAGTGCATTTATCCTCACAACTTCCAGTGCGATAGGGCAGGGCCTTTATCCCCATTTTACAGCGGGGGAACTGAGGCACAAATTCAGTGACTTGCTAAAAATTACATGAGGAGTCTGAGCAGAGCTGGGAACTGACCCCTGCTCTTCTGACTCCCAGGCTGCGGAACCTTAACCACCAGGTCAGCACTCCACCACTACACAATAGCTGAGCCACACCAAAACTGATCCTTTTTCTCCTCCGGGGTTCAAAAAGCTTTAGTAACTTTTAATCCTTATAAAATAGTTGCCAGCTTTTTCTTATGGTGAAGTGGGTGATTCATCCTGGTTCTGGTGATGACAACATCATGTGCCCTGCTGAGTGCCAGGGTCACATGGGATAGCATCCCAAGACTTTACACAGTAATGGCACCTGATGGTTTCAGTGGGGAGTTGACATTCATGACACTATGGAGACAGACGTGGAGAGGATGTGAAACTCCCTGGGTGGGAGCCGGGGAAGAGTTGAATTCTAGGATGGGTCAGCTGTTGCAGTGGTTAAAATCGGGCTAATTTGCACATGGTTAAAATTGGAATGGATGCTACTAGTGTTAATCTAGTCCTTGGTAGACATGTGGCCCCGAAATAGTAAACTCTTACATAGAAAAGGAGGAGTACAAAGAAAGACGGGTGGGAGGAAAAGGAGTAAGCAGGAGAAAAGGCCCTCACTGAGAAGCTACGTTGGCCTGGTAGCTTACAAAAATGTAGTTATTTATAATGATGTATCAGGCACCCAGTCTGTGGAGGCAGAAGCCCAGAAACGAAACAGTGAAAATAACCCAGAGTTTCTTATTGGTTAACAAGAAAAAGTCACCCAACCAACTTTTGGGTAGCACTTGCCAGGCTTCTACACTTCCAAGACCTAGTTCAGCAAGCGGAAGAGAAAATCATCCCAAATTATCAAAGTTCAGGAGAAAGGCCAAAGAACCCCTCAAATTGCAGGTGCTTTGAAGCATGTTTACCATTTCAGAGGCAGACACAGAGATTAAAGCTTTGTATAATGACAGCACCTTTCTCAGAGACAAATTTCTCAATTTGGTAGCCACTCCGCACCCAGCCACAACAGTTTTTATAACAGGAGTTCCAGGTGTGGGGGCAGCTCAGAAACAGCCTGCTCTAACCAGTATTGCAATTTATATATTGCAGTTATGACTTTCGTTTGAATCCATTGTATATGGAGTTGTAGTATAAGCATGAACGAACAAACACACAATTTTTTGTCTCACCTTGCAGTAGTCCCATGAGGAATCGAGCAATTGTCATGAAAATCAGGTGGGCAGAACTGATATAGGTGAGCAGCGGAGTGATTGTGGTGATGAAACCCCAGGCAGACGCAGAGAGGAGGAGGACTTTTTCTCCTCCGATCCTGAAAGATAAGCATGAATTATGCAAAGGGGGAACTGTGGGTAGGGTATGGGGTTGGTGGATGGACTAGGAATCAGGACTTCAGGCGTCTCTTCCTAGCTGTTTAATAACGAAAGTCAGCCAGGCCTCTCCACCTGACCTTCCCATCCCACAAATGTCTTCAGGGATGGCCAGCTGACCTCCGCCCTTCACCTGCTTCCTTCAGAGAGGTGAGCAGCAAAGCAGACCCTTCCCCATCTCAATTGCACATGTCCTGTACCATCATGTAGCAGCAGAACACGGCATCATTCCTACCATATAACTGCACGTCTGAGAGGCCCTAGAATGCACTGAGAGCGAAGGGGTACCCAAGGAAAATCCCCACTTGCTCCCCAACAGCAGCAAACAGTGGGGATAAGTGACTGAATCCCAGCCACACTCATACTGTCTGGGATGGAAATTGATTACCCATTCCACCTGTCCATACAGTTACATCTTCAGTGACGCGCGGGCACCCATGGGAAAGTAAACAAAAGCAGGAGCGTGTTAATTACAAGCCCGCCTTAGAAACACAAGGTGAACACAGGCAAAAGAAGGTGAAAGAAACCTGATTTTAAAGCAACAGAGAAAGTTTTACAAACAACAGAGAGAGTGTAGCAGAAGGGCAGGCTGGTCATGAGCTTGGAGTTGAGAGAATCCCTGATGCAGGGGAAGTTTTAACAACAAGCAGTTAGCACTGTACTCTTCTTCTCAAAGCACGACGACATTTTCTGTTCCATCCACTCTTCAGCATTAGTTCTGCTTGTCTGTAACCTTTCGTGTCCTGTGTGCACTTTGCTTGAAGAATCTATTAAAGACCACAATGCGATGGCACAGCCCGCTGCACACACAATGTGCAACTCCGAGACTGTGTTTCTTACACAAGATTTTACAGGAAAGCCGTGTCCCCTTAGGACACTGCAGTCTGGGGGATGAACTCCAGCAGGTAATTACTGGGGTTTCCACAGAACAGCTGACTGGGGTTTTTTTGATTGTTTTTTTTTTAATTAATACAATCAAACTGTGCGGCACATGCTTTTCCCAAGCACAACTAGAGGCTGCAAAGGGGAATAAACTCAGAAGGAACTGCTCAGAAACATGGGCATGGAGCGAAGAGAGAAAAAACAGATTCTGCGGATGAGAGGAAGAAATGAAGAGTTGATTTCCCTGCAGACCAGGGAACGGTGCCCCTCGCTGGTTGTTCATTGCTTGAATAACCAGTCTGAAAGTTGCCATCCACGAAAGGACGGCATTTAGTTTTTGTTAATAAATAGATTGTGCTGGATGTGAGCTGTTGGTTAATGCTGGCTATGGGAAGAGCATTGCAATGATCACCATCCCATAATAATACAGCCTGGTCTACACACAAGTTTTGTACTGGTATAACTATTTTGGTTAGGGCTGTGATTCTTTATGGCAGTAGTTATACCAGTACAACCCCTAACGTGGATGCAATTCTAAAGGTGCCTTATACCTACCTAGCTTACTCCTCTTCCTATCCGGGGGTAAGCGGACTAGTACAAAGGCCAATTGATGTAATTGCGGTCACACTAGTGGGGATTGCACAGCTTGAACTATACCGGTATAGTTTAAAACATGACAACTTTTGCAGGTAGGTAACTCCTAAACTGCACACAGGCCACACTCCAGCAAAGCTCCTCAGTATTTGTGTAACTTTAAGGTCAGTGACAACTTAGAAACCAGTGGGGACCACTCACATACTTAAGTTTAGGTACGTGCTTAAGTGCTTTGCTGGATCAGATCCATAGAGCTTGATCCAAAACTTACTGAAGTCAGTGGAAAGGCTCCCACTGACTTCAATGGACTTTGAGTCAGGCCTACAGTGCTTTTCCTCCAGAGATATCGATGTACTTCACAGATAGTTTATCAATCCTCATCTCCTTGGGGTGGAGGTTAGATACCAGGTAACTTTGCCAAAAAAATTGATTGCAAAAACTGAGCAAGGGATAATATAAGAAAGTTCCAGTACCGATCGCTGAGGTGCCCTCCAATGATCTGAGTTAAGCAGTAGCCCCAGAAAAAGCTGCTCAGAACAATGCCGGACTGTTTCTTGTCCCAGTCGAAGTGACTGCTCATGGCCACAGCACAGATAGGCATGGTCACCCTGGCACAGTAGAGTAAACAAGTCCCAAGCAGTAACATCACAGTCCAGATTCGAGATTCAGGTCTGCAAGGATGAAGAAAGAGATGGGGAACAAACAAGCACTAATACAAACCCAGGTACCAACTTGTGATTCAGACCACACAATGCTGCCACGCAGGTCAGGCAGGTTTCCCTGAGTGCTTTCACAAGCCAGACAAGTCTATTTTTGAAGAGCTAAATGTCACAGCAATGCCAGCTTTGCACCCTGTCACGCACATTCAAAGAGTGCTTCATCCACCTACCTTTATGTCGTGTGCTGGTTCTCTAAGTGTAAACACTGCTTTGATCCCAGCTGTGAAACAGGTTTCAGAGTAGCAGCCCTCTTAGTCTGCGTGAAGGTGCAAGGCAAGACAGACTCAAGCCCACTAAGTTCAATTGTTCTTTATAATATTGCCTGGCACTACTTAATCCGGTGGGTCTTTGCAGGGGCAAGTACAGAGGCCCAGATCCCCAAAGGAAATGAAAAGGAAACTCTGACTGAGGGTAAATATTTTTTGCTGGAGCAAGATACCACCTCCTGGCCCTACATATCTTTGAGGATCTGTTTGCAGTGTTGTTTTAGCCATGTTGGGCCCAGTATGCGAGCAAGACAAGGGGGGGCGGGGAGAAGTAATACCTTTTACTGGACCAACTTCTGTTGGTAGAAGGGACCAGCTTTGGAGCTTCACAGATAGGGTGACCAGACGTCTCAATTTTATATGGACAGTCCCGATTTTTGGGTCTTTTTCTTATATAGGCTCCTATTACCCCCTACACACACACCTTGCCCTGATTTTTAACACTTGCTGTCTGGTCACCTATTCATAGAGTTCTTCTTCAGGTCTGCGGAAGCTAACCAGAGCTGAATACAAGTTGGAACAGATTGTTAAGCATCAAGAGTTCACGCATGCTGTAAGAGACAATTAAGGGTTAGCAGGAAGAGGAGTTACAGATTGTTATAATGAGCCATAAAACCAGTCCATGGTTTTTAGTATCCTGCAGAGTTATCCGTTTCAGTTCCCAGGCCTGTGTTTTGAAGGGTGGTGCAGGTTTCTTTTGAGGATGAGGACTGAGAGGTCAGAGACTCGCTTTGGGGAAAGTGTCTGACCACGAGCGAGAGGGTATTTTTGCCTTTTTATCATTTTTCTGTGTGAGTTCATTCGAGTGTAGTGAGTGTCTGGGCCAAAGTCCTTATGCAAGTGTGACTAGAAGGCAGGCAAACGAGTCAAGTAAGGGTAGGTACTACTGCCCCCAAACTCAAAGCAGTCAGTGGATATGCTCCCTTGGCTTCAATGGGCTTTACATCAGGCCCTCCGCAGAGGTTAGAGTGACCAAACAGCAAATGTTAAAAATCAGGACAGGATGGGGGTTAATAGGAGCCTATATAAGAAAAAGATCCAAGAATCGGGACTGTCCCTATAAAATTGGGACATCTGGTCACCCTAGCAGAGGTAAGAGGCTTACATCTTGTATCAAATCAATATAGTATCATTTTTACAACTACATTTCACTGGCGTCCATGATTTCACAAGGCAGTGGGAGAGTCAGGCCCAGGATGTTGACAGGGAGTGGCTGGGTCTAGAGATACAGGAGTGTGTTTGATCGTCAACAGACAGAGCAGTTGCTTAACTCACACTCCCATCCGGTGTGACTCTTACAGAAGTAACTGGGTTGCTGCACAGGTGGCGCTTTCATTAACACTGGATCAGGTTCCCCTTACCTTGTGCATATGCATGAAACATGCTGCACCCACGCTGTGTAGGATCAAGGCCGATGGCATTTTAAGTAGGGGTAGCAGAAAAGAGGAAAGACAGTGGTGTGCTTAAAGGACTAGCCTGGGATTCAAGACCACTGCTTCTATTCCCAGCTCTGTCACAGACCCTTTATGCCCCCTTTGACAAGCCACTTAATCTCTCAGTTTCCTATGGAGATAATAAGCCTTCCTTTGTCCGTCTTGTCTTTTTAGATGGTAAGCATTTTGGGGCAGGGACTATCACTTACTGCGTGGCTGCATGGTGCTTTGCATAATGCTACCCTAATCTTGCTTGCAGCCTTTAGGCTCTACTCTAATAAAAATAATAAATAATATACAGAAACCACAACATCCAGGGTGATCGGAAAACAGAAAACGGTTTTCTCCCCACCAGGTTTTTGACAAAATTTCTGTGAAAATTTTCCGATGAGCTTCAGTTTTTAATCCTTTTTTTCCTAAAGGGTGGCAGATTATTTCACATGGCCTGAATATTCTCTTTGATTACTGTTCTGTTCTATTTATTTCTATTGTTTTGATTTTTTTAAAAGTCTAGCTATAGCTATAAGCATAAACCAAGTGGAGAAGTATGAAGAAGACTCCAGGACAGTACAAGATTTTTAGGCGGCATTTCCAGCCTGAAAATCTACTAAAAAATGCTAAATGTCACACACAAGCACTAGGTGCCCGCATCCACACCAAACCATTGAAGGAACTAATCCTGTGCAAGGATACTGATGTGCTTACATCAGAGGAAAGAGCCTCAGTTGTGGAAGCATTTTTCTCTAATTATAGTTATCACCGTAACTGCCGATGAGTCACTCTTCTGCCTAGCTCAAAATCACAACATACAGGTTTATTAAGCAAGTCTTTACAGACATTGGGACAGTGGGAAGAAATATATGACCCTATCTCAAGAACTAAATATTAATAAATAAAAAGATTTTGCATGTCTATAACACTCTCAATCTGAGCTCAATGTGCTTCACTGGGTGAGGCTCTGTGGCCTGCAGTGAGCAGGAGGTCAGACTAGATGAACATGCTGGTTCCTTCTGGCCTTAAAGTCTATGAGAGGTTAATAAATTCAACCTAATAACCTCCCTCCTGAAGGGAGAAAACATAATCTGTCTGTTACCGAAATGAAAACTGAGTCACAAAAACCCAGGTCTAAGTGACTTGCTCAACATTTCATATAACAGTGGCCAAGCTGGGAACAAACTCAATTTCCTGATGTCAAGTCCTAATGCTCTGTTGAGTTTTCATTCTCAGTCTCTCTTCAGCTCTCCACTACCCTGGAGACTTGGGATAAAGAACTAGTCCTGCTGACTATGGCCTGGGAGCCCTGGAGAGACAATAGGCCAGATCCTCAGCTGTCAGACGGGGCTCTCCAATCTCCATAATCAGGGGTTCTCAAACTGGGGGTTGTGACCTCTCAGGTGGTCGCAACCTCTCAGGTGGTCGCAACATTATTACATGGGGGTTGCAAGGTGTCAGCCTCTACTCCCAAAACCTGTTTCACCTCCAGCATTTAAAATAGTGTATAATACAAAAAAATGGTGGTTTTAATTTATAAAGGGGGGGCAGCACTCAGAGGCTTGCTATGTGAAAGGGGTCATGCATACAAAAGTTTGAGAACTGAGAATAGCAGCTGTCCCTCAGCAAAACAAGTGGAAGATATGTCTGCCCCTGCAGGGAACTGAATACACATCAGCTCTCAAACTAATGCTCCCACTTTTCTTACCTTCACAAAAGCTTCACAACCCCACCCCACTCCAAGCTATACGGGAAATCATAAAGATGAAATAGAAACCTGTGATTCCATCCCTTTCCCGCAGCATCTGGGGCACATCTGTGTGTTGGGGGAAGTTCATTACCTAGAAAGTAATCTTTGTATTATCAAGCACTCGCCAACACTGGGACACATCTATAATCAGCTCCTGTGTTTGAGCCACAGTAATCCACTAGGCTTGGGTTTGGTTTGTTTATTCTGACAACCCTCAGACAGCTGTATCTGATGCTGTCATTTTTGCTTCTTGTAAGACAGTGCTGAGCTCCATGTCGCCATCAAAGTAGACGCAGCTCTCTGGCTGTTCACTGCAGCTCTGCTTTGAAGCATCCCTGAGTAACAGTCCCCGGGCACTGTGCTCATACAAGCTAAACAGCTTAGGTGAAAGCAAATATCACTCTCTAAAATTTTGTATCAGTTGAGGACAGTTATGACTAATTTCCTAGGATGCTGCAGAGCCCCCAGAGGCAAAATAAATAAATAACCTAAGCCTCCCTCTAGCCCAGGGAAAGCTAGCAGCATAGTGTTCCTTTATTTGCAATGTGTTTTCACGCTGGAGGAATTTCTCCAGTAGCTGCCACAGAACAAATATTTGTTCAACTTCATTTCTCTTGACTCAGTCTCACCCCTTTCCCTCAACTTCTGTCTGTTTACAGCCATTTCGTCTGACTTTTCAGATGGATTCACTGGAGCTCAAGCTATCATTAGATTTTAGTTTAAGGCTGGCTTTCAGGCTGGAATGAGGATGGTCATATAGGCAGGTATTTTAAGGAGGGATACAGGAGATTTTCAGACAGCAAGGCTAAGAACAGTTTCATCCAACTACATGGCCAGTAGCCCCAGCCGTTTGTTGTTGTTTTTCTAAAGGGAGTTTCCTATGGTAGGAAGAAGTTATAGGTTCATATCCTGGTCCCTCTTAATGCTCTTTTGTGTGGCTCCAGACAAGGGCAGGTGGCGACGGTGAACCTGCACTCTGGTGATTCTACACTGGGGCAATGGTCCATAGGGGCCACTGCAGACGGACAGCAAGTTAGGGCGGTACTCAGAACTACCTTGTGGCAGCCCTGGAAGAGGAGAGGTGCAAGCTGCCTTCTCCTTGTTTCGAACGAATCCACCCCAGTGTTTCTGTAGCTCAGTTTCCTTCTCTTTAAAAAAGGGACAAGAATGCTCCCTCCCTCGTAAAGTGCTGTGAGATCTTGGAATGCAGGTGGCTGCCTGTGTGCAGAGTGTTGTCGCACACCTCATGCATGTCTTCACAGGGACTAAAACAAGAGTGCTGTTAGCCCAGAATTAGACCTGGCTGCTGCAGGTTTTCACTGCACAGAAACTTATCAGAGAATTCCCTTGCCTGCTCTGATGTCTCAGAACATCAGGTGTTCTGCTGCAGTCAATGGTAATTAAGGAAGTACTTCAAAATCCTAGCCCTCTCCTGTATCAAAGGTCACTTTATTTTTTCTTCACGGGTTGTTGAAAGCATCAGAGCCATAACCCTGTTCCCAGTTGTGTTTGATAATCCTTCCTGCTTGATTTTCCTAGTCCTGTGACTTTTTGCAGCTCACCCGTCCATTGCTTTAATTTACAGCATGTTTGTGGCAACTTTTGATGTGAAGTAAACACAGCACAGTCACACAAATAACATTATATGGAAGCAAGTTAAATCAGAGATACTGCCAAGGGTGTTGGGTAGTTATTTTTAACTCCGCTTGATGGTTGTCTTCCCTGCATTTGTTTTTTCTCAAAAAATGATTGCTCCCACTATTGAAAATCCTAGTGCTTCTCTATGTTATACTCTTCCCTGCCCTGTGTCTGCCTTGTCTAATTAGATTGTAAGCTCTTCAATACATGGACCGGCTACTGCTCTGCTTGTGCCATGCCTAACACAATGGGGCCCCATTCTTGGTTGGCCTGTAGACACTGCCATAACAAGCGTGACTAATAACTGTCGAGAGAGAGAATCCATTTTTCCCCCTGACTGCAACATGGCATACATCAGCAGACACCTTACGATATGGAGCCATCACAGGTAGCTTTGATTTCTCAAACCAATCAGCTAATGACTAACTAGAATGACCTAGAGGGGAGGGTTTTTTCCCACTGGGAAGACAAGTTTGTTTACTTCATGCATCTCTCCTAAGCATGGATTTCCTTAGCAGATCTCTCCTGAGCATGGATTTCCTTAGCAGAGCCACACATGGCAACAAGCACCATTTAAGCAAGAGCAACTTTCTGCTCATTCCCTCTTTTCATTTTTTGCTTTTGGCAGAATAAAGATAGAATTTGATTCTAGCTAGTAGTATAAGCAGAAAAAAAAACTACTAAATGAGCATGGAGGAGGTGGAAAGGTGCAACGGTAATCACACACAGACATGCTGGTCACTGAAACAGAGAAATAACACTTGACAATGCTGAATAACCACAACTGGCAGCTGGTTTCTTGATTATACCTCCTCAAAGAAAGGAGTCTTAGCAAGTATGTTATTTAATAATAAGATGAGTGACTTGCACAGTAAAAGAAACTAATGGGACTTGAATTGAGATAATCAGAAAGCTGTGAACAGAATAGTGTAGTCGGTGGAACTGGGCTCAGAACTAGCAGTTAAGTGGACAGATTCCAGCCCCTGTCACAGCTCATTTACACTTCCTCTGCAGAAAGCAACTGCTCTAGCTTATGCCATGCGCCCACATTGGCCCCTGGTGTAGCTCAGAATCTAGAAGCCACATGGCCTTCAATCCCTACTGAGTCTTTTGTGCTGCACCACCTGAGAGAAACAGCCCAGAATCTGCCCCCTAGACTCCACCTTCTGATCCTGGATCTGCCCATGACTGTGTGTGATGTTGGGCAAGGCATTTCACTTCTCTGTGCCTTAGTTTCCCATCTGTAAACTGAGGATGATGATATTTACATACCTCCTGGGGGCCCTTGCTTGTAAAGCACTTTGAGATCTATGGATGAAAAGTGCCCTCCAAGTGCTAGGTTTTATTAATTGATTATTGTTGTTACTCAAAGTAGGGTGACCAGACAACCCGATTTTATACGGACAGTCCCGATTTTTGGGTGTTTTTCTTATATAGGCTCCTATTACCCCCCCAACTCTGTCCTGATTTTTCACACTTGCTGTCTGGTCACCCAAACTCAAAGTGACATCCTTTTCCTGTACAGCTATTCAAGCATCCTAATCAAAATTTTTTGAGTGTTGTTCCTTGGAAGAGAAGGGATGGTATGGGATAACGGAACCACTGGAGAGTTCCTGAGAAGTTTGGGAATGGCAGCTGGAGAGGATAGGATAAGATGTATAAGAAAAACAATAGAAGGGAAAGTGAAAAGTGAGCTGAAGAAATGGAGAATAGAGGAAGCAGAATAAACCAGGGAGAACAAAGACAGAAAAACAAGCGTGCAACGATAACTGGTTATCTGTCTCACTGCACCAAGGGGGCACGGAGGATCTGGAAGGCTGCCTGGCGTGTCTTTTGCTTCTGTATGAAAATGGATTCTATGTCATTTCTCCATATTGATGAATCCTTGTTTCTGTGACAGTAGCTCATGAGCTTGAATGAAGAGTAAAGTAAAGTTCATCTGGAAATACTGATATTTATTTATGTCTATTATTTTAAATATATAATTGATTAGAAAGCATCCATCTGCTCAGAAAGTTAGCTTATATAACTGCATAAACCTTACCCTCACCTGCTGTGTGACCTTAGGCAAATCACTTCCCTTTTCTGTACCTGTATTTCCCTTCCCACTCTTTGACGGTCTTGTTCACAGGGGCAGGGACTTGATCTCAATGTTTGCATGTGCAGTGCACAATACAGTGAGGCTCGGTTGTAGCTGGAGCCTCTATGTGCAACAGCAATACAAATGATAATCTTATTGACATTCCCAATATCCTCCGCGATGTTCCTTCGTAAGGTTTGTTACAACCACTTGTTGATGGAGCCAGTTGGACACAGGACTGGCAGAAATTACATTTTCATCAAAAATTAAGGGTTCATCAATTGTTTTTCTGGAAGAAATTTGGAATGAAATCTGCCAACATTTCCCTTTGCAGCAGTGGGGCAAATTCCCCCCCCCTTTTTTTTTTTTTACTTCCCCCCCACCCTTTTTTAATGGGAAAAAGTAAACAAATCCGAGAAACATGGTGGGGGGGGGCACACAAATTTGAAACAAAGTTTTTCAAAATGAAACTTTCATTTAGATTTTTTGTATTGGCCCATCTACCCTCTCTCCCTCTCCACAAACAAGTGAAAAGGTTGAGCACTACAAAAACTGTACCTTGGTTTTAAAAAAAATTACAACCAGCTCTACAGATTGCAACTTCTCTTAAATTAGACTGTAGACTCTTTGGGGCTGCATGTCTAGCCTTTACTCTCTGCTACTCAGAGTTGCACAGTGCTGCACTAATTCTGCTTAGAGTGTCTGGGTTAGGCCACAACATAAATGGTCGCTAAGAACATTAGTTAAAAATGACTGCTAACTTTTCATCAGCATAGTTTTCCATGCAAATCAAAAAAAAAAAATCAAATAAGTTTTCACAGATTGATTGACTGATTGATTCTATTTTCTTACCACCTCTCCTGGGGGTCTTATCCAAAGCCCACAAAATCCACTAGATTCATTGGCTTCAATGGATATTTGATCAGAAGACTTTCTATAACATATATGGTGATGGTGATGGGAGGTTCTGGGCTACAGCCATACTTGGCAGACTAGAGGATCAAGATTAGTCTCATGAGCCATCAATGTAATAGTTATTTATTATGAAGCACATATCATTTTAAAGTAAGAATAAGAATTCTCCCCATGGTGAGCTTTCAGTTTTGCAGGGCTTCTTCCAGTTAGTCACGGTCCTTATCTATCCCCATCTCCAAAGCATTTCACCAACATCAACCAGTTAATTCCTGACAGCACCCTTGTGCATTATTAGAGTGGCTGCAAACTGACACCTAAAGGTTAAGTGATTTGCCCAAGGCCACAGAGAAGAGTCAGTTTTAGAGAGATTAAAAATTGATCATTCTTAGGTTCCTACAGAACACAAGACAACCCTGAATTTGCACATGCCACACTGCCAAAGGCAGTATATTTTGGCTTAATAACCTGGAGACTCGGCTATCCTCAGAAAACATCATTTTTTTATTATTTGTATTGTGGTAGCGCCGAGAGGCACCAATCAGGAATTGGGGCCCCATCATCGTACTAAGCACTGTACTCACGTGTAGTGAAAATGGGGGGAGTGTAGCAATTTTATACGTCACCCAATCACTTAGCATGTGCCATAGACTTGTACAACTAAGTTCATACACAAGATTTGAGACTGTTTTCAATATTACATTTACACACACAATGGAGAATACAAAATGAGCTAGGAAATCATTCCCTGATCAACTCAGATTAAAATAAAATCACACACACTGCTGCACCCTCTAATAGTTAAGACTGGGCAGATAAACTATTTTAGAATATGATTTTTCACAATGCACATTGTAATTGATGCATATAGTAATAGTTGAGGTTACCATATTCATAATCAGCATAAAGGCCATGTGGATCCACATTTTTGGCTGAATTTTTTTTTTTAAGTCTTTATTATTGAACTTGGAAAAACTATTACTGAGCAGTCTAGCTACCTTTAATCTTAATTAGTTATTATCTACAGTGCAAACATAACTGCTCAGACCTTTTGATAAAAAGCTCTTAATGTTTCAAATGGCATGTTTGAATAACCAACTACAGGGCAGATACAAGTTCAACTGTCCTGCATTTTAAAAAAGTGTTTTGTATTTTATGTAGTGGTTACCTTTTCTTTCTCTGCGGTGCAGTTTTGTGCTATTGTTATTAAAACAGTCCTGATTAGAATAGCACAGATTTACAAGGAAGACAGTTTGTATAGTATCTATCCATAGATGGGTTCTTCTTTGGTCTCCATTGCCATAATATCACTTCATAGTCTTAATGTAATTATCCCCACAACACCCCTGTGAGGTCAGGAAGTGCTGTAATCTCTATTTTACAGCTGGGAAACTAAGACACAAAGAGATTAAGTAATTTGCCAGAGGGTCCACAGGAAGTCTGTGGCAAAGCAATGCACTGAACTCAGCTCTGTGTGTGTCCCAGCCCAGAATGGCTCCCCAACCACTGGATCATCCTTACAAAATGACACTGTCATTCAGACACCCTCATGTGTTTTATCTACAGATTAAAGAGCCATTAAACTGGAAAGAAAACGCTGCATCTCAAAACTATATAGCAGGGGTTTGTGCACGAGCAAAAGAATAAAAATATTTACAAAGACTGAGACTGTATAGTCTTACCTGGACCAATAGGAATCCACGGTCCCATCTTTTTTCGAGCCTTCCTTATATGTATTTTTTACAGGCTGCTGCTGCTGGTAGTGGTGGCTATGATGATGTAGCGAGACCAGGTCAGAACTATACACCTGAACACCATTCCTTGAGGCCATTCAGTATTTTTTTACAAAAGGGGGACAACTCACTAAGTAAAATTACACTGATAGAGCGTGCAGTTGTGGCACTTATTGCAAGGATGCTGGAGTGATTGCAAAAAGAGCAGCCAGCAATGACAGGAAAAATCCCCAGAACAGGGTTACGTTTCCTACTCTCCTAGAAGGTGTTTGCTTAAAGGAAAGATGCAAATTGCAAAGCCAGGCTCATTCACAGGGAATGAATGGAAGTGCCTGCCAGTCACCGCAGCCCTGCCTGTTCGAGCTGATCTGGTTTGGGATCCAGAGGGGAGCTTGTCTCTTTGCAATACAAAGTCCACGTGTCAGTTTTCAACTTCTCTTCCTGTTGGAGCTTTTCCAGGAAGCAAGTCTGGCAGCGGCTAGTACAGACTCCGATCAGCCCGGGGGAAATTTACAAGCTGGATTTAGTTTGCAACGTTATGCACCGGGCCCGAATGCGCTGTAAAAAGATTTAGCCTCAGGGTAACAGAACCAGGGCAGAGTTTGAATGGGTCCACTAAAGGATGATGATAAGCAGAGCTGCGCCTAAATCACCCCTTTCAACTCTTCCAGCCAGAGATGACGTGGTACAGGGCAGTATAAGAACAGAATTACTTTTGCATCTCACTTGAGTCAGTTGCAAGTATTGTTGCTATTAATATTGGAGTCGGACAGTTTTATTCCTCCCGAGGACCGTCTCTGTATTTGTACCCACGGTAACCAAGGTGCACTGTTAATACCAGAGCAGGGTGCAGCTACATTGCTCAGGGGCGTTGCCGGCTGGAGGCAGAGGCAGAATAGATTCCTAGACTTTTTTCTCTTAGCATCTAAGGTGCTATTAGGGTGACCAGATGTCCTGATTTTATAGGCACAGTCCCGATTTCTGGATTTTTTCATATATAGGCTCCTGTTACCCACCACCCCCATCCCAATTTTTTACATGTGCTGTCTGGTCATCCTAGGTGCTATAAACCTTTCCCATTGGGTGTGGAGAAGGGGCGAAAGGGGAGAATTATACTCCCAAGGACAAACAAACAATTTTTATTGTTTGGAATATGATACATGTGGACTCTGCCTCTGCAGAGATGGCAGTGGAAGTGGCCCAGTCAGAATGGAAAACTTAATGTGCCTTGCTATGTGTGTGTTTATATTGATCACAGATGCAGGGTGCAGAGAGACACTTGTTAATTTTCCTTACTTTCAGTTTTCTAGCGGTCCCCTGCGCAGAATGCTTGGTCTGAAACTGGTTTCCCTGTAACTCACACAATGGAAGCAATGTGAAAATCCTGCTGCTGTACACCCAGCTCTAGGCCAAGCCTGCTTTTCATCTTCCCCCTCTGTGCTTTAACAGTCAGGGCCAGCTTCAGGATGTGCGGGGCCCGATTCGAAAGAGCTGCCGCCTAGGACAGGGGTAGCGATTGAGCTGCCGCTGGAGATAGTGGTGGCCATTTGGCTGCAGCTCAAGCGGTTGCCGCTGTTCCTGGCAGCACTTGGGCAGAGGGTGTGGAGCCCTCTTAGGTGCAGGGCCCAATTCCTGGGAATCGAGGGAATTGCCCTAAAGCCAGCCCTGTTAACAGTAATTTTTAAATTCAGCAGCAGAGTATAAAACCTCAAATTATTTTTTATCTTAAAAGTCAAAGCAACATTTTCTAAAGCTTTGTGAGTAATGAACTGTTTGCATCACATGCAAAATTGAGGCTGTTGAATACTTCCACTGCAGAAATGTGAGCGAGAATTAATCTCAAAGTAGAATAATCCAATAAGGCTTGGGCTAAATAAATTTGCACCACATAAAAAAAACAAAAGTTATTTTAGTGCAAGTCTGTGTAGACATCCTTTTTTCTGCATCAAAGTGGGAAAAATCAATTTACATAAAGCTGGTTTGCTAAATGGGCACTAGTTTGGTCAGTTCAGGAGAGGTAGTGTAGCCTAAGAGATAGGGCACTGCACAGAGACATGAGTTCTACTCTGTCATTGGCATGTTGGGTGACCGTGAGCAAATCATTTCACCACCTTCTTGCACAATGCTTTGAGATATTAAAAGATTACAACTGGAAGGCCAGATTTTGATACCCTTAAACATATGAAGTAATCTTTGGGGGCGGGGGGGCAGGGAATTGTCTGTAAAACAAAAAGTATGTTGGAACATACATAAATCATCTCTCCTACCCCTTCTACAAGTACTATATTTAATCCTGTGTCCTTACAGGCCCTTTAACTCCTGCTTGAGTCATGCTCACTCAACTTTAAAAAGCAAAATATTAGGAGAAAGGGATAATGAAGATAAGTATTGAGACTTTCTCCTCTTCATGCATTTTAAAAAGGTATGTACTCACTTGTCCCCACAATTACTGTAGATCTACATACTTGCAATCCTTTGCATTTGGTAAAAACAGGTAAAAGTGAGGCTTTTTGATTTGAATAAACCATGCATATAAACCCAGACACACCCATTTTAATTCCTCCCACTCCGTAATTTTTCAGGCCATGCACTCGGCTCTACTTGGTTTTCAGAACTTCCACTCTCATAGTATATACAGTTATTTAGGCTCAGACAGTTTTGTTTCTAGTAAAAAATAATATCGAAATCTTGATCATAGATGGGTAGCTGCTATTGAAAGATCATCACTGACAAAGGTGTCAACCTACCAAAGGTGTTGAAGCACCATGCTAATCAAGAATTTGAAGAGTATTCTTCATTGGACTCTATGGATGGGAAATGTAAGGTCTGCACTGAGCTCAGAAGCTCCATCATGGTTAAATTATACACCTGCATATTTAACACCACATTTCTGTGCATGTTAAAAAAAATAGTCCAAGGAAGATGAGGGCAGGGCTCCCCTTCTGTCCACCCAAACTGCCTCTACTTTTTCCTTGCTCACCTAATTTCATACATTTGCAAGTTATAAATAGGCCTGCTGCAGAAGAAAGCAATGTTATCAAGGCAAGAAGGGGACAGTAAGCAATGAGAGAGCCCTGTCCTCTCCCTTACTGCCTCCCACACAATCTTACTAATTTTCAGCAAATAAACATATATATAAACCTCAGCACAAAAGTTTTTTTTTTGTTTTTGTTTTTTTTAAAGGAACAGAGCAGAAAACGTGGTGCAGAGAGCTGTGGGAAGAGGGGAGGTTCTCTCACCCTGGTTTCATGCCTCTGCTCTCCCATCTCCTGTCCAGTTTTTGTGGTGGAGCGGTAGTAATTAGCCCAGCTTCCTCTTACATGTCCCACTTTAGAACACCCATAAATCTCAGCAACACTAATGCCTCACTGTGTTTGCCCGTATGCAACCCCACATCACTCACTTACCCTAATGAATCTCCAATAGGTTTGTCATCTGGAAGTTTTGGCCTCTTGTATCTAGGGATTAGAAGTTAAGCTAACAAGATGTCCATCTCTACAGAGTTCAGAGGAAAAAGATCGCTAACAATATTATAGAGCTGAGTCCGACTTGAGATCTGGGAAGATTCTACAGTCAGGGTTCAGGTACAACACTTGGATAGGAACACATGAAAGGCGGGTCTCCCATTAATTTACCAAAGCAAAGTCATACTTAAAATTTAATTCTTGGAGGTGACAATACTGAGACAAGGGATGGACTCTTTTGAGCTTCAAGAAGGATTCTGACACAGTACCACATATTAGGTCAACAGGCGTGGCAGTGATGGAGAAAACTAAAAATAAAAAATATTGACTTAGGAACAGCAGATGGCAATTAAAGGAGGAAAGGAATGCAGTGTTGACTATTGAGTCCAGCTCTCACAACACTATTGACCTTATTTCACAGCTTATTTGGCCACAAAATAAAAATAAGGCACGATGCAGCTGCCAATGTGTACTTCACTTTGAAACCTGGTCCTCCTTACTTGTGTTTCCATTTCCAGAAGAGGAAGCCATGACTTGGTAAAAAGATGTCAGGAGTTGTATCGATAAGATACTAGGAACACAGAATTTTATATATAATGTTAAAAAGGGTATTTGGAGGCTATATAGTTGAGAATTAAATTCTAGGAGGGGAAAAAATGAAGATAGATGCCAGACATTCTCTGTAACTGCCAAACGCAAAATGGAGAACATAAAATAAAGTAAAATAAGGGAGTTTCGGAAATACTTTATGGGTAAGGCAGAGCGACAAAAGCAGTAATAGTTCCAGGGGGGTTGGGAAATGTTAAAGCGAGACAAGTACTTACACAGGAAACAAAATACAAACAACAAACATGCAAGTGGACAAACCTCTGCAGGACTTGGGAAGCACTGCCTCAGAAATAACATGGAGGGGAAAAAAACAAACCAAAAACAAAGAGACACATTAGCTCCTATTCATTTAGGCACTTATGGCCCATGGCACTACGGGATCAGAGAATCTAGTTTACCCCATACACAAGAAAACATCAGCTATTGCTTTGTTCAGCATCTTCTAACAATATTAGCAACAAAATTTTGTTCATATTCCATCCTGTCCTCCTTTTTAAAAACACACAGCTGTACGTGTTTTCCAGTGAATATCTGATTTAACCTTGCTGACACGTAAGAAGCAGTTTTGCTTTCAAAGTAAGCAGGGCCTGTGTTCCTAAGGTAGAAGGACTAGAAGAGAAAATACAAAGTTAGCTAAAGGCCAACTTATGACCGAGGCCAGAAACCCACAGAAGAAGAAAGAAACCCTTCCTTACATTCCTGCACATCTTGCTGAACTCAGAGCTTTGACGGTCTTACAAATAAATAAGAGGGTGGGAGTATTTTTTAGATAAATATGACTTCACATCCCAGTACTCTCAATCTAGCACTACTTGGAAATATTACATTCACTTACAAGCCCGATTTTCATCAAGATCTCAGCTGAGCTTCCCTTTTGGGCACTTTTGAGAATCCAAATAATTGTGGGTAGGACTATGTCTAATTTCTTATCTGCCATGTTTTCTTCTTCCCTCCCTTATCCCTACAGTGAACCTCTTCTGTTGGAGCAGAAAAATATGCTCTATTTGTAAACTACACAGCTTACTGTATTTTTTCTTTTATGCTGCTTCTTATGGTATTTAGGAAAACTGCGAGGGAAAGGGTAGATACAAGGCAGGCAAAGAGGACAAAATATATTCACTCTACACCAAGTGAAAGCTTATATATTAATAAATACTTGAGGACAAGGTTTACAGTTTAAGATTACATTTACAATCCAATATAGTCCATATCAGAAGAGCATATAGAACAATTGTAACATTTTAAAGCTTTTATCAATTGCAGTATTATGCATTTTTTCTTTTTCTCTCAACCGTGATCTGGAAATAGCATTCTGTTTCTTAAAAGCATGGGGCAATGATGATCTAGATCCACATATCCTGGATCACACTCCTACTGAATTTAAAACCTTTCATAAACAAAATTAGGTATAAAGGTATTGTAAAGAAGCTCTAGTACTCAAGCAATCCTGTTAGTTTCTTAACTTGCACTCTTAAATGTGCAAACCAGAGGGATATTTACAACTTAAGCAACAAAAAAAGCCACACACACCCTGGGATAGCATAATTAACATGTTTTACATTTGTGCCTATCTTACATGTGGTGGAAAAAAGTTCTGCCTGCTTGCTGCATCGTTTCCTTATGTGGTTTTACAGCTACAGTGGTATCCTGTTTAAAAAAAGTTGAGTACACTCACATTCTACATACCTTAAAAACTTCACCTCAGTCCGCTTTTCAGGTATCTTCCTTGTACTTACACACACACACACACACACACACTTCAAAAATTTCAAATAAAAATTATAATGTTTACTAGTTTCTATGTAATAGTCACTTCCCAGCCAGTAATATGCAAGATTAAAATATTCTGTAAACAGTATTCTCTGGGGGAGAAGAGTTTTTTCAGTACTTCACCTATATGTAAATCCACTATTTGCTCCCCATCATAGAAAACTATTGTATAACAGCAGAAAGCAAAAGTTTATCTTTCATATTTGACTGGCAAAGTGGAATAATGGAAACAGCCAAGAGATAGTAACAACTAAGTAGGTAATCATCATGAAAATATGGGAAGTTTATATTCTAATCAGAATACAGTTAAGATATATTCACAAAGCAGAATATTTTACATCCTGTGTTCACATCACTAATAAAGCAAATCTTCTTTCAACAAAGGAAAGGATGTGCTAGGGATATGAATAGTGTACCACACATTTACTACAGTTGTTTGCCATCAGTGAGTTTAGAACAGATCATAGTTAGATGCTGCCATATCATTCATATACAAAGAAATCTATCTTTGTACCATTTTGTTATGTGAAGTGGAACAAAATATATTTACACTAGCAGCAAACTGATCAAATTGGTATTTAATGTTACTTGTTAAAGTGGTTATCTAACAATGATGGATATAACAAAATTCATTAATTAGTGGTCACCAAATAAGACATTTCTCATGCATGACAAAAATTCATTCATGTACTCAGGTCTGTGTTTACTGTGCACAGTATTTCCATAAGTTATGTTTCACAGCCGCTACCATTCAAGAATATTTCAGAGTATATATTATATTTGTATATGCAAATTATATACACGAATATAAAGATCCCTAGAAGTACCATTATCACTATCTTTATGCTTTCTGTAAAATGCATAGCTTTTGAATATTTTCTTGCAATTAAAGACTTTACAGATTAAAGCTGCTTATCAATGTGGTATATTAATAAAAACAAACTCAGATAATCCTTTACTAAAATGTTATATTTCAACCTCTTAGAAAACATTTTATTTTTAATGGAAAAAAAATAAGCAATCTATGTACTTCGCCCAAAGACTATACGGAATTAATGCAGCATTTTAAAAGTATGGTGAACTATTCAACCAGGTCTGTAATATCGCATTTCTCATAGAGAAAAATGCTAGTCTTGCTACAAAAATTCACCACTTTCCACTTCCTCCAAGAAAAGCTTCAGATGAGGGTCAGCACAAAAAGGATCAGACTGGAGGAAAAGTTGATCAGTTGTTCGTGAAGGAATCAGAGCAGTTTAATTTCTGCAGTTTGTTATTAAACAAAATTATACTAACCATATAGATTGCAAATTAAAATAATTTACTTTAAAAAACAGCAACTGACTGAAAACAATATTTACCTTCTCAGTTCAGGTAAATTGTTAGAATAACCAACGAGGGTGAAATAAAGCCAGCTCATTATTGCAGGTGGTGGCCAATGAAAGTTCATTACAGTTTTGTATGAATTACAAGAGTTGCATGTGGTGAAAGCCTCAGGATGTCAAATAAAACCATCAATCGTAAAATGGGACAGTTCAGTCTCTTGTTTTATATCCATCATCTAGACTAACCTTGGCACTGAGGTGTCTCCTAAGCAGCTATAGAGATAATTGTCTCCCCCAGAAAATAGCTACACACAAGTAAACTGTCCACAGTAACACAATCAGTAACAGGTTTTGTTATTCTCTAAGTCATGTCTCTGCAAAGCTTTTACATTTAATGCTTAAATATTCCAGAAAATTAAGTGAAAACTAAGTAGTTTCAATCTACAGGGTAATAGTTACCAGACTAGGATAGCCACAGTATCTGATGGGTAGAGTGTAAATTGCCAGTGAACTGTGATACTATGCTATTTCCTCCACTAAACTGGTCTTTGTTCAGCAGTTTTGTAATAACTCAGCATATGGGCTTTAAAGATCTAGATCTCAGTTTGGCAAGGTCAGTACATACTACTACCAGATATACCAGTATGAAGTAATGTAAGATTATGTCATGCATCCAGCAAAACCTCCTACATCCAGAAGATTACAATTCAGTGACCAAGAAAATCAGGGCCTCGTGTAAGCATTATAATGTTTCTAACAGGAGTTGAACAAACAATAGTACACCTGTGAAAATGAACTGCATCTCTTCAGAAAGATATGAAGTCACTGAGGTTATGGAAAAGGGTTTTGTAACGTCACTGCTGCATTCATCCAAGGCATAATATGCCAAAAGAATGGTTACCACTAGCACACTACAAACTATGCCACCCACCCACCCCCAAATCCTGCAAGCTATTCCACAAAGGAAGACCCTGCGTGAGGGTGGACACTTGCAAAAAAGTCTATGATTTCCGCCTTCCCCTGTATCACCAGGGAGACTTCAGCTAACCAAGCCACACACAAGTTGCCATTAAGGGTGTAGTAGCCAGTTGGCATCACTGCAGTGACTAGAGGTGGAAGTTTAACATAAGGGAAAAAAATCCCTGAATAATCAAACACAAAACCCTATTTAAATATATGATTTAATGTCTTATTTCAGGAGGCCATTTTGGTCATTCTTGAAATTAAAAAAACTTTTATTTCCAGCAATACTACTTGTGAAAAGATGGGTCATTGATCCACTGTGAACATAGCTCTCACCATATAAATAAAGCACCAGAGTCAGAAACAAGGGAAAAAAAGTCCTTAAATTATGATTTACAAGTTTATACACTATTTCCTATGCAAAAGGTTGGCCGTACAGTAAGAAAGTTTTAGATGAAAACTTGACCAGCTGTTAGTTTTAAGGGGAAATGCATATCTTGCTATAACTTAACATAAGGTAGAAAATATTCACTGATCTATATGCATTTCAAATGAGAGAGAGTTAAACTTAACTGAATAGTTAACCTCATTTAACTCACTGGCCACTAAACTAAGCATCAGAAGCCAATTAGAAACCTTGAGCACTGTACTTTAAAATGCCATTTTTTCTTTCCTGTCTAATTGGATTTTTTAAAAATGGATGATAGTGCATAGCCTAAGTCAGACTTTCAAAGAGATACAGCGCCTTTCAATGCAGTTCTCAGCATTTAAAAGGGACTTTTCTCCCTTTAAATAAGATGTTCGTTGAAAAAAATCTGAATTGTTGAGTTTTGTACTGTAGTAAAAATATTTCAGTCACAGACTGATATAAATGTATACTGTGCAGTACTAAGATTGTTTGATGTCCATCTGCACACAATTTACTTGGGTTCCTCAATTGTCCCCTTGCTGAGGTCTGTCATTTTTGGATATTTTACTTTCTTCTGGTCCAGTTCATTCTGAGCCCACAGAAGTAGTTTCAGTAATTTAGCCAACTTGGGTGTTGACTCGCGATTTTCATAGTCTAGAACAGCTTGGTTAACTTCGCTCCATACCTGGAAAAGAAATATTGAACTTAGAGTAGTGATCATATATATTAACTGAAGGAGAATGTCCTGCAGAGTTTATGAATTCCTCTGAGTACAAGTTAGAAAAAGTAGAGCTTAGACACCTCACTGGTCTCACATTACACTGAAAACAAGTAAGAGGAGTTGAGGATCTGACCTTTTAAACCCTCTCTCACACTATTACAGCAGTGCCACAAGGTGTTAAATCTACCTTAAGGAAGCAGCTGAGAATTGCTCAGCTGGCATAAGACTACCATGCCAGCCCCTCCTGGCCCACCCAGTGCAAAGAAAGATCAAGAGTGAGGATGAGGAGATAAGGTCAGAATGCAGTGTGCTCCAAGGATCCTGGTGGTGGAGCAACCAATGGGGACCATAATCCACCAGCACAAGTTAGAGCAAATTAACCACATAGAATATTACCTCATTGTATTTTTTTGGCCTCTCCAAACGTTCGAGATAAAAATTCTGCTCTGAAGTTCCACTACCAGTTTGTGCAATAACAGCCATTGTTCCTCAGAATATAAGATTAAACAATTCTATAAAAAATAGTGTACGGGATAATATAGTTCTCTTGATAGCCATCCCATAAGGAAGTCTACAATTGCCTTACCTTCCCTACATAGAGCAATTCTAATGCATAATACCAGAAAGCACAAGTTTATCTTTCATATTCTATTAGCAGCCTTCAGGATCAGGAAAGGTGTGGGAGAAGAAACAGCAAGATGAAATTAAGCCATTTTAATTTCTCAAAACCCCTGCATGTAGGAAGCACTGCTCTGGTGCTTCTAGTATCTACTCCAATGTGTTATAGTTTTTTAGTCTAAGCAAAATAAAGCAGCAATTAAAGTTATGCTGTATTACCTAAATCTGACTATAAAAAGTAGTTCCAGATTTAAAAAAAACAAAACAAAACCCAGAAGGGATAGTGGCAGCAGTTGAGGGACACAGGTGGAAAAAAAAAAGGTCAAAATGAGCATATCCAAGTAATATTAAATAACACCAAGAGAGCATTTTTGATTTGCACTCAGAAGTGGATAGGAAGCCAGTGAAAAGGAAATATGCTCCTGTTTCCTAGAGCAAGACAGCATCATTCTGCACACCTTGAAATTTGGAAGAGCATGAGAGGAAATTGCAGTAGTTTATACTGTATCAAAAAGATGGATAAAGCAAGGCCATAGTTTCACAAATGGGGGATGCTGTACATTACAAAAGTTCTTGTGTGTTCTAAAAATATTGCTGTTATAATTTAACAGAAGTCTCAGCTTTAGAAATACTTCTGTTCTCCATACTAGTTTATAAATATTTAGTAATTATGTACAAAATATTGTAATATTAGCTGTCCATAAGGATAAACAAAAGTGGAAAGAGCTTTCATTTGAGCATACATTACCTTCTGTCTCTGCATCATATTGAGCAAGTCTCCAAATGGTGATTCTTCAGGATTATCAAAGGCAAGCAATGCCAGCGTGCGCTCCATTTCTGTTAAGCATTCTCTGCTCTCCTCTCCTTGTTCTGCCAATTGAGTCTGAGCAAATTCCAGGGCTGCCTCTGTCTCACGCTGCCGAATCAGTTCAATCAAATGCTGCTGCTACATACATGAGGAACAAAGCAAGGTTAGTCAATAGAGGGGTAAGTGATTTAATGTGCTAGACTCCAAGTATTCCATTTCTTCTCCTACATATTAAGTAGCAAAGCTGTAATAAATCAGTATTTTGTCAGCACTAAAATTCACAAATACATTCTTGTCAGACTAATAGTACAGTTAATCCTATTTTTCAATTGATTTTAGAGCCATTTAAAACCTGGAAGATAGGTTTTAAAGCAGTGGTTCTCAAACTTTTGTACTGGTAACCCCTTTCACATAGCAAGCCTCCGAATGCGACACCCCCCCCATAAATTAAAAAAACAACAACACTTTTTAATGTATTTAACACGATTATAAATGCTGGAGACAAAGCAGGGTTTGAGGTGGAGGCTGACAGCTCAATATCCCCCACCTAATAACCTCACGACCCCCTGAGGGGTCCCGACCCCCAGTTGAGAACCCGTTTTAAAGAAACTTTATAATTGCTGCCAGAAGACATGACTAACCATCAGCAATTTGGGAGTTTACAAATCACAGGTAAGATGAATATGGTTATGTCATATATATTAAGAAATACAAACTAAAAATATTCTTTAAAAGCTACTGCATTCCATGCCATAACATAAGAAATAGACATTTAAAAATCACATTCCACACCACATTAGTGAATGCTTGCAATTACATCTTTTCTTCAGTCTCCAAACAATTCTAGACACAAAACAAACTAATCACCGGGTCTTACCTGCAAATGAAAGTAAAGGTATCGGTTTGTATCTAATAATTCTGGATGGAGACTATTAATCAATGCAATTGCTTCTTGAATCTGTCCTTTCAGTATCATTTCTCGAATTTTTATCCTTTCATCCAGAGTCTCTAGATCAACACTGGGCTCAATTCCAGACTCCATCCGAAACTTCTCTGCTGCCTCTTTAAAACCCTCTGAAATAAAAACATATTTCATCTCTGAATTCTATTTAATAAGCTACATACAACAGTACAGATTTATCAAACCTGTATACTTCCAATTGACTTATATGGATCTGAAACATAGATGTTGCTTAAACAAGACCTCAAGAGGCTGGAGGCATTTCATATATGTTGCTAACAGGAACTACTGGGCATAAGATGATTTGATTCTCTCAGTAATAGAGATTATTGAGGACTGAAATCATCATCAGTCACCAAAAGCAGCACTTTTTGGTCACACAGTCGGCCTTGAAGATAAAGTTCCTGCACATCGAGCCCTGAAAATCAGATTTGAGTTCAGGAGGGGACACTGCATGGGTATAGACTGGCTGGGATGCACCAGATCAGTAATAGCCCTGTGGAGCTTTTGGACATCTTGAGTAAAGCCAGATGTGGCTATTGACATTCCACGCTATGGACCCTGGTTGTCTAAACATGTTGTTGTTTTCTGAATTTCTATTTAATAAACCAAGTTAAGAGGATATACTAAGATGTCCATGCAATCCTATTTGGAATCTTTTCAATGAAGCAGGCATTTTTGTAAATACAAGATCATGACTGAAAATATATGAACTTACAGGTTTCTCTGAAAGGCTGATTTAAATAAGTTGCACAATTCTAGAAAGACTTCACTTTTAATTCTCTCTAAATTCATCAAGTTCCTACTCCTTCTATAAAAGTCTATATTTAACTGCATGCAAAGAGAAAAAAGGTATAAAACCAAATTTTACTAGGAAGCATTGACCGCATGATTTGAACTCTGTGTCTCGTATATTTGGGCACGGTTTTTCTTTTGCAGGAAAGACCATAGCAAAAAATTGCATTCATCTGGCGTATAAATAGTTTTACCCATTTTATATTTAGCATAAACATGAGAGAGTCTGACCACCATATGAAGGCTCTTTTCATCAGAAAAAGAGTCACAGAACTGGACAGACACTACTTTCATATGTACACACAAACAATTTATGACATGGTCACTCTAGTGCATCTCCCATTGCTCAGGTTCCACCTACACATGGACACAAACGGGTGCATGCTTGATGAATATGAACATCTCCACTATGGTGCACCTGGCCATGAAAATTAATGTATATCATCAAAGGACAATTTTTGAGAGGTTTCCAGTATCTCTTAAGTTGCAGTTTCTGGATGCCTAACACATTAAATATTCTAGTCTTCCTCAGCTGCTTTGAGGACACTATTTTGTCATAAATATCTGATCTTTCAACCAAATTAGTTGAAGTTGGTTTCTGATAATTTCTCCTGCTCTGTGATGAAAAAACGAGTGGACACAGCTTGTTCAATGCTGTCCAGATTAGTAGAAGCCATCACGCATTCCCAATTTAAGGAAAATAGTATAATGAAAGATGTGATATTAAGCTCTGTGCAGTTTTGGGTAACAGTGTTCCAAACCAGAAATGCCATAAGGGAAATATCTTTTTAGTAGAAAAGCTAAGATTAAAACATACAGGAAATATATATTGGGTGAAACCTGTAGATGCTATATAATCAAAGTCAACAAAGTTTGGTTCTCTAATGTTTTACTTAGCAAAAATAATGTGTTGCTAACAGAGTGTGGGTGATATACTACACAGGCAGTACTGAATTCGTTTTTCCTTTACCCAATTTATAAACTATTTTTATTAAATTATCAACTATATTTTCTGTGATTTCTAGAATATTTTCTAGAAGTCACAGAAAATACAGGCAATAGTGATATCTATTAGTATCAACCATTTAATAGCTCATTCTAGTAAGAATGAATTTTATTGATTAAAATAAATGTCAGATGATCTAAAGAGACCAACCTACTAAATGTAATAGTAGCATCCATTACTCACTGTTACCTGTAACAAGATAGTTCATGATCAGGCGATTCATATCAGCTCTTTGGATGTGCAAGTTATTGAGTTTTTCCATCCATTCATCTTTTGTGATTTCATCAGGTTTTTCTGCATAACTCATTCTGGATTTTCACTATAAGGAATGAAAAGTATCTTACTTGGCACAGATAGCAGCAGGTGAAAGAAAAGTTAAGTCTAACTTGCTTATAAGAACTATGGGACCAGCTCAGTTATTAATACCTTCTGTGCTTGTTCAGTAAAGATTGTTGGTTAAACAAAAAGTTATCGAATGGAGAACTCCTGTTTTGAAATCAGCCACTGTAACAGAAATCGACCCATATACATCACCACACAGCCCTGGCCCGGCACATACACCCCGCGCATAGCATACAGCCCCCTCCCCCGTATACGTACAACAGACACCATCGTACACACGCGCCCCTCCATACACATACCATGCACCGAATCACCCTCTCCGAGGGGGCACACAGCCCACCTCTCACACGGGCTGGCCGGGCCTTATCCTCCACACCTCACGAGGGGCCCTGAGCCGGTCGGGGTCCCGGAGTGCCCGGCTCGGTGCAAGGCTTTACGGCGCCACCTCCAAGCCGCTGAAGGCTTCTTCGGCCCTGCCAAGCGCGAGCGCCCCTCAGCCCGGATGCTCCTGTGGGGACGGGCCAGGCCCCCGGAGCGGTGCGAGGACTAGAGCCGCGTCTTCCGGCGCCTAACACCGCAGGGCCCCAAAACCCCTTCTCAGCCTCTGCCCCGGCCGGGCTCTAGCCCCCCTTTGCCGGGCCCGGCGCACCGCGCCTGCCGCCCCCCGAGCGAGGGCCCCAGGCGAGGAAAAGACCCATAGGCGCCATCTTACCGAACGAGCCACTGCTGCCGGGCCCCGCTGCGCGGCCCCAAACCCCACTCCGCCTCCTCGCTCAGCCGGGACTCTCTGTACAACTCTCGTCTCGCGAGAACTGGCCTCCCAGCCAATCGCCTGCCGGAGCCGGGGAGCAGCACGCACCATAGAGATGGGCGAAGAAGAAACCCAGACAAGACCTAGAGGGGAAAGTACCATAGAGATTACGGAAGACCTGGAGCCCGGCGAAGTACCATAGAGACTAGTGGAGGGAGGCCTCGACTATGCTAACCAGCATGCAAGCGGTGGAGAAAATTAGCATGGACGTGCGGCGGGCCGCGTCCCTTGAGCCCTGCCCAAGCCCCCAGTGCGGTAGAAGAGGCAGGGCCCGCGCTATAGGGCACGCTCAGGGCTCCCCAGCAACTGGTCTGGCTGACAGGCTCTGTAGGATCAGGGCCTTTCACACAGGCCTGTGATTAGGCCCGTGAAAGTCAATGGGATGAATATGAATCCCAGGCACAGCTATGAGCGTGAAGGTCGTGGGGTCAAATCTGAACATAGATTAAACCGGTTGTGCAGAGATTATTATTGGGATGCCCTGATATCACCATTGCACACTACAGCCATCTGGACCCGTAGGGGTTATGCTGCAGGTGTTTCACGCTGGCCTTGTCTACACTACGCACAAACACTATTGTTTTAACTGTGCTGGTATATTTCAGGTAGGACAAGTCCCATAATGTGGATGCAGTTTTACTGGTATAAATGTGCAGATGCATCTTTATGCTGTGTAACTGTCCAAATGAGGGGTTGTACCAATCTAACTATTTCATTTTAAAAAAATATTTTTAAAAAATAAGTCCATAGCAGAAATAGGTAAATCAATATTTTTAAAAAAGCCTACATTTTCAGAACAATATACATCAGGATCCTCCAAGAAAACTTGGAATTTCACTTTTCCCCAATCCCCACGCAAAGCAGGTATTTAAGGTTGCATTCACCCATTTCACACACACTTTTTTTTGAAGTTGCACCTGAAAAGCATAACCCCAAAACTCAAATTATCATAGCATAGTACAACCGTTATTTAATAATTTTAAATTTGAGTTATTTCTATAAAAAAAAGTTTACTGAATGTTTATAATCAATACTGATTTTTGAACAAGGAGCTGCTTTATATATATATTATTGTCACAAGCACTTCAAAGTTACAGTTGAAGAGTACTAATAAATACAACCAGTGTAAGATACAAATAAAAAATAACATAAGCTCTGAGTCTGTAACTTCAGATATAGTGCAACATCCATTAACCCTCTACACTTGTCCCTAATCACCTTATTCTTATCTTCTATGGTCCTTTCTGAAGGCATGATCTAAAGTCAATTTAATTCAATGGAAAGATTCCTATTTACTTTAGTGGGCTTTGCTTCAGGCTTTTGGAATTAATCAGGAACAATGTAAATGTGTAAACAAGCCCTTAAAATGGAAACCCCAGAAAGTTTCTGGTTCCCAACCAGTTAGTACATTTTGAGCAGAGGAAGAACATCTTTTGTCCAAACACCCACCGCCACCACTCTTCAAATTATCTGACTTTGCCAACTCCTCCCTAATAGGTGGAGTTTATATGGAGACTTCTATATAGGTGGAGAGGATGGGGAGGTCCAATCCCTATGACCACTTCCTGCTTCTGCTATACAGAGAACCACACCTCAAACACAGGGAAAGGAGAGAAGGTTGTAGCACAGTGTAACTGATACCACAACTGCAATTACAGGTAAAAGGAACAAGAGTCACAAAAGCAGCAGGAAAAATGAAAATTTCTTGATTAAAAAAAACAAGGAAAAGTTTGACCAGGTGTGTGCAGTGGACCTGTCTACAGTATTGGTTCCTGGTTTCTTCACAGTTTCAGGAAAACAACAAATACGTTATTCATTTTCCCTTCATGGACTTATGTTCACCAATATAAAGGGAAATTGAGACAAAAGTAGGTGCTGGACTGCAGCTATTGCTTCCAGTGACACACTGCTGCTCCACCACACTATTTTAAGTGTGGAAATATAGAATGACATAAAATGATTATATAAATAATAATTTGGGGCACTAGTAATACACATGTTCAGAATGAATGTCTCCCCATATAGTTTTGGTAATGCCTAAAAGTTTCCTGTAGAGTTTAAGCTTTCATGGGGATGGGGAGTTTCTAGTCATTTTTGTTGCAAAGGAAATGTATTGAATGTTACCTGAACAAGTATCTTTTTAATGAGTTTGCAAACAAAGAATACTTCTGAGAAGTGTTCATTTTCCTGTTTGTTTTAATGGAATGTTAAGGCTGAACCCACATGCCTATATTAACTCTCACTTTCTTGGTAGAACTATCTAACTATTGTATATAAGTTTTAAACTAAGTTTTAAAAATGCAAATAATTTGTCTGTATTAGTCTTGATTTGTTTTGTCTGCACTGTCAGCCCTTCTTCCCTGCTAACATCATAGTTTTATGAAGAAAAGCATGGATATTTTGGAGGATCAGTGTCTGATCATAGTAACTCAAACTTTATCCTAGTTTCAATGTATTATAAATACGTTATTGGCTGGGCAACCAACTAACTCATTGTCCCCTCTCTACCTTATACCAGGTGAAGTAAGTGTTGGATCATCCACTATGTAATGCCTGCTGACCTAATTAACTGTGTGCATAGTGGGGCACTCAGACTCCTAGTACTGTATGATCTGGAGCGCTAGCATTTAGAAGCACCAAGTCATATTGTACACAGGCTTCAAATGTGATGTGGAAAACAGGCCCTTAAGTCCTTCATTAAGGTAGGTGCTCTCAATAGAGGAAGAAAGGAGTCTGGAAGTAATGAAGCTGTGAGAGGAGAGTGTCTGAAAAGCAAATGGGAAAATTTCCCCACTGAATTTCTTTCCTCCTCAGATGCTAAGCTCCTTCCATCCTTAGGACAAGTACCCCAGTGATGAACCCCTCATGTTTCTCCCACCCTACCTGCCAAAACTGCTGAGCTGTGTAGGAGAAATGGCAGCCTCTTCAAATGCCCTTCTGTGGCTTGAGGGCTGGATGAGATTGCTTAGAAACAAGCAGTCTTTAATGGTTATTATTTCAGAGTGACAATATGCTCCCAGCCTGGCAAGCAAGAGACTGGACCAAATAATAGTAACAACATCTTTCATAGAATATCAGAGTTGGAAGAGGAGGTCATCTAGTCCAACCCGCTGCCCAAAGCAGGACCAATCCCCAAATTCCCAAAGCCACTGAGCTATCCCTCCCCCATGTGCCAGTGTCCTGCAGAAACTAGAGAACAGCAAGGTCTGTCATTAATCTTTATTATTTTTTAATTTATATTTGAATTTTCCCCCTCAAAATAAGGGAAGAACCAAAAAAAAAAAAAAGTAAATGAATGGAAAGGGAGGATAAAGAAAGAGGGGCAGAGAGAGGAATGGAGGAATGATGTATCTGTTTTTGTTCACTAGGAATTAATCAGAGATTTATAAAAAGGCCAAATCTTTTCAAAATGTTTGAGGTGCCTCTTCTCAGAAATGTTACCAGGTCTTTAGCAGCCGGGTCAGCCAACTCTCTGTGCCAAGCTTCTATCTCTGGAGGCAGTCCACTTTTCCATCTCAGCAGCATGACTTGTTTTGGCTACAGCTAAGCACTGCTCTAGAAAACCAAGCTTTCCATGAGTGGGAGAGCTTCCAAGATGATGGGATATATCCCAAAATACATTTCTGGGAAATCTTTTATTAACTACCACTTTGTAAGGACTTTAAAAAGTAGGATAAAAGGGACTTCTACACTAGTTACAAAATGTTAGGCTCATACTGGACGGTTTGGGAGAATTTTACACTTTTTTTTGTAAATTTGGTGCAGCAGCTGCAGTTAATTTTTAAGTTTATTAATAATTGTTGAAAAACTTCCTTGGATATTAAAATGGTGTCTGGTATTAAAAAGGTGGAATAGAATCCTGTAGAGCCAAAAACAAACAGAAATCTCTGCAGAAATCCACCAGAATTTGGCTAAAATCCCAGGGAAAGACCAAATATGCACTTATTTTCCAAAATTCTCTGTTGGTTGTGAACCCTCCACTAAACATTTTGCTTTGCTTTCATGAAAAGTATTAAAATGAGTGTTAAGTATTTTGTATCTGTGTGAATCTAGAGCTCAAGAAAGGTGGTGAATCAACAGCCTTGGAGAATCTAGTGCTCCAGAGACATGCCCACATGACAGCCCATCATCTAGTGTTTGTGGGAGGTGCTGGAAACGAAGAAGGCCTTTATCTGTAGAACAGGTATAGCATGAGCACAAGCAGCAGCAATGCAAGTTTCCAAATATTTAAGGTGTCTGGATTATCAAAATGAAGAAAGGTACCATCTGTCACTCCCCACTCCAGGGAAAGCTCATTCACGATTTATACTCCCTACCTTTGCCTCCTGGGGTAATGCCATCTTTAGTCTCTTTCTGGCTGCTGAAAATGGCTTTGCAGAGTCTGCTATAGTGCCCCTAATGGAGAGGAGGAGTATGCTGGGATACAGAGTGTAAAACAATTGTCCAATTCTAGGGCTCCAAATTTTTAAGGGCCATTGAAAAATTAGACTGTCTTGAAAAAACTTGTATGTTGTAGCCATGTCAGTCCCAGGATATTAAAGAGACAAGGTGGATAAGATAATATCTTTTATTGGTCCAACTTCTGTTGGTGAGAGAAACAAGCTTTCAAGAGCTCTTCTTCAGTCCTGTCTCTTGAAAAAAAAATGAGTCATCTGTTCACTTTACCATTTCCCTACAAATGCACCCGAATCCAGATTTGAAGGTACCATCTCTAGGAGGATGAGAAGACAGTGAAATTTCTATGCCTGTTGTTAGTAGTAGTAGTTTAGCAGCGCATCTAGATGCCAACGTTCCATTGTGCTAAAACTTGCACAAAAATAATGAAGAGATGGCTTCTACTCCCAAGAGTTTACAAGCTAACAGGTGGATACAACAAAAAAGGAGCACAAGGAAGAAATGAGACAATACTGATCAGCATAAGCAATGGTCACAATACACCAACTGCCTAACAATTGTTGTTTTTAGTAAGCATCACAGCAGAGATGAGTTTTTAGGAAGGGTATGAAGGAAGACAATGTGGTGGTTTGGTGGATATTTATGGGAAGCTCCTCCAGTGCATAAGGGGCAGCACAGGAGAAAGCATGAAGGTGTCCGTTGGAACATTTTTTAAATTGCTTGTCAGCCTTAAAGTCTCTTTGCTAGTCTCAGTGTTCTCAATTAAGACAAATTGTGCTGGTGTTTTTTATCACATGAATCTGGGACTGAACGGAGACCAAACTCATTTCATGCAGACCACCAAAGAAACAACTGTCAAATGGTTAATTCTGGTCACTACCAATCTAGTCTGGAGTCTCACTCCAACATAGAAGAGGTCAGCGGCTCTATGGTCTGTTATTCAGTCTCCTGTGCTAGCCAGCCTACCATGAATTTCAGTTGTACTGCCACATGGATACTAGTGCTGTGTGAAACTCAGCCGTTTAATTTTGTAGGAGTTTGTGGAAACCATTTTCTTTGGTCATGGACTTGCATGTTGTAACTTCTAAGTAAGAAGAAATTAAGTTGAAGCCCTGCTCTCATCCAAAACACTCAACCCCCTAAATCAGCCTAAATTCATTCATAGAATTATAGGACTGGAAGGGACCTTGAGAAGTCATCTAGTCCAGTCCCCTGCATAATCAGCTTGGGCTTGCTCAAAAGGTTTGTGAGCCTCTACAAACCTAGACTAGTTTAGAGTTTGTGACAAAACAGAAAAGCAAGTGTTTTTGTGTAGTTTCATAATGAATATGCTGTGCAATTCTAGCTTACACATAGTTAAATACCAAAAATTAAAAACAATTTCTCTCATGAAGAAAGATCTTTTAGGACTTGACTATTGAAAAGGAAATCAGTTTGTTTGCTGAGCAGTGGAAAAGGGAATTTCTGAGATGCAAATTGAGCAGTTCTGAAATACAGATGAAACGTTATTTCTAATAGGGTAGAAGAATCCTCTTGTTTGGACAACATATCTTGATAATACAGTATTGGAGATGCATCTCCAGTAAATATGATGGAGGCAACTGATAAGTGAAACTAGCTGGGCCAAATCTAGTGGTGGTGCAAGCATGGAATCCTCTAAGCCAAAAGGAGATATAAAGCATGAGGTAGATTTACGTATTGGGCATAAATGTATCTTGCATCAGTTTAGTATCTGGGAGGATGCAAAATTGATAACTTAATACCTGGAGGGAACAATGGAGGGTGCATATAATAGAAAATACAACTGCAAGGACCTGGAGAGTAGAGTGTGGTGCATACTTTTTTATACTTACATTTTACTTCCTTGATGTGTAAATTACTTGTTTTATCTATCTGACAAATGCCACAATGCTAGTGTTTTCACTACATTCCCTATTATTCTAGAGATTATATCACAGGTGAATTTAGTCTGTCAAAACTTCCCAATATTTTTTTCAAATAGGTCAAGGTATTCAGTTTATTGGAGCTCTGTAGTTGCAGAACAAAATTAAGGTGGTGGTGTCTACTTTTAATAATAATAATAATAATAATAATAATGTTTTGTATTTTTGTAGCACCTTTCATCAAGGGATCTCTGTGCTTTACAACCAATAATGAATTAAGCCTCACTACGTCCTTACGAGTGAGGTAAGTATTAATATCCTCCTTTTATGGTTGAAGAAAAAGAGGCTGATTTAGCTAATGTCACAAAAGGAAGTTAATAGCACTGGGAATTGGAACCCAGATTATGTAACATCACATCCAATCCAGGGCTTTTACCACTATACTCTCTCAATCATTTTTATATGTTCAGCTTCAAAATACACATTTATTGGAAATGAATAGTTTTACACTATTAGTACTAAGCACATTTTTAATTTTACTATATTTTCTGATTATGTTCTTAGTCCTTATATTGCATGAAACTCCATTGAAATCAATTAAATGAATGGGGTTCTGTGCAAGTGCAAAAGTCCACCCCCAAAAGCAGCTTAGAGGATCACGGTTTTACAGAAAACTACTGCAAAAAATAGCACCTGTCTGGTTCTATAATACATTGTATATTTACATGTGGCAAAGTACTTTTTTGTAGAACAATGGTCCTTGAGTGTCTATCAAACTTTCGAGTCACTGACACCAGGTCTTTACCCTCCCCCAGACAAATCCCAATTAGTCTGGTTTTGCAAAGTCTATGATAATGGAGAGGGTTTATCAGTATTTAAGGTATTTTAAAAAAACTAAATAGTACATTATTTAAAAATAAAATGGAGTTTATTAGGCATCTTCAGTTACAGTAGTGATTAAGTGATACTTCAAATACCATTACAGGTACAACAGAACGGAAAGGAGATAACAGAAAGATTAACATTGTCATTGAATAAACAGATATGAAAAATGTTGTTTGTGTGGGCAGCTGGGTCTCCCAGAGAATTCTGCTTCCTGATTTCTTTGCAATTTTAGTCATCCAACCAAATACCATTGAGGATTTGCTTTTGAGGGAGGAGGGAATGGGGCTGATCTTGGGTCTGGACAGTTGTTTCCAGGCAGATGCAGCTTCTCTGCCCTATTAAGTGTAAAATCACCATATGACAAAGCTATGTTTACTCCCCAGGATAAGTCACTGTAAAGATATTTAGTACTGCTACAGTGCCTTTCAGCCTAGGATCTCAAAGCACCTTGCCAATAATGAATTAAACTTCTTTAACTCCTGTGAGGTAAGAATTATCCCCCTTTTTACTGCTGTGAAAACTGAGGCACAGAGACGTTAATTTGCGCAAAGTCACCGAGGAAGGCGGTGGAAGAGCTTAAGAAGAGAACCCAGGAGTCCTCCCACCACTGCATCAAAATAGTGCATGTGCCACAGTGGTGGTGCCAGCTGCTGTTTGCACTTCAGTAGGAAGAGAGGGGTTCCCCTAGCTGCCCCCTGCGGATACCTCTCCCTTCAGAGGTTATGGCCCTGGCTGTCTCCCCTATGAAACTTGCGGTCTCGGCCGCTTGGCAGCAGACACCTGCCCTGCCGCCTTGGAGCTCTGCTGCTCCCCCTGTGCCCGGCGCCTGCCCGTGCAGGGAGCTACCCACGGGCTGGTCTGTCAGAGTCTCTCCTGCCCCCGGGGAGTGCGCGCGGCGCTTCCCCTCCTGCCCCCGAGGCTGCGTCCCGCCTCCTCGCGCTCTGTTTTCCGAACGGCAGTTGCCTGCAGCGCCCCACAAGTCCTCACGGGAGCAGTGTGTAGAACAGAGCGGGGAGCGCCGGCCGGTTGACTCTCTGGGCCACGCCTCGCCGCCATGTCAGTCTCTATGGTAGCTGGGGAGGAGTGGTGTCCCGCGCCCAGCGTTGAGGAGCTGCTGCGAGGAGGAAATGGCGGCTCGACTCGGCTGAGGCGCCCGGTGGCGGCGAGACCTGTCCCCTCCTCCCGACGGTGAGTGAGAGAGGCGGCCTGAGGTGAATCCAGGACACCAGGGTACACCGCCCGCACGGAGGCGGGGGGTGCGGAGAAAGGGTGGTCGCCGCCTACGGCCTGGGGGCGCTGGGCCTGGCTAGAAAATGGAGCAGGGCAGGCCCGGCCAGGCGGCTTCAGGGCCCCCGGAGGGTCAGCGAGCCCTGTTTTCGGGGGTAGTGTCGGCTCGACCCGGTTCTGCGGGCAAGTCGGCGGCCTGGCGCGGTACCAGCGGAGGCGGGCCGCTCGATGCAGGGCCCCTGAGGGAAGCGAAAGGAGCCTCCCTGTAAGCAGTGAGGGCTGTCGGGCCGCAGCGGAGGGACGTCGCCCTCGCCGGACGGAGCAGGGTGTCGGAGGCGGGGTGACCGTTGAGATACAAGATGATCGACATCATAATCGAGCTGATATCAAACCACTTCTCTGTGATGTCACGATCCGTCTCCCCTTTCTGCCCTACTGTTTCCCCCCGGCCCCGCATAGCGGGTGAGAGGGGCTCGGGTGATGTGGTGGTTGTGGTGGGACACCCGCAGTTGGGAGGTCGTTTGATGGGAGTGATGAAATGTGGGGAGACAGTCATCCTGATGTAGGGGTCATTTGGGTGGGAATGAAATTCATCCAAGCTCGGGTGCTTTGTTTTTTTTCCTGGGGAAGTTAGAAGTAAATTCAGTCTGTATTGGTGAGTTACATAGAAGAGGTGAATTTCACCTTGTTTTGGTGATTTAGTCTTAAGGTAGGAGCCAAGGAATTGAAACTCTTTTGGCTTCCTATAAACTATTCAGTAACTTTCCAGCCTCTACATTTTTCTTTTCTCCAGTTCTAATGGTGCCAGATGCCATCTTTTGTATGTGATTACCGTTGTGATTTCCTGGCACCGTTAAGGATCCTGTGCTACTTTCTGCAAGAATTTCTGTCCTAAATTGCCCCTGTAGATTCAATCCAATTAAAAATAGCTAGAGTAGGTTTCATGCTTCATCCCAGACTTTGCTGCATTTCGGTGATGGGTGAAGTAATTCTTTTTCTGTAATTTGTCAGTTTGAACTTGTGAAATGCTTTGTAATCCTTTTGAGATGAAAATTGCTATATAAAATATGAAACAATTTAATTTTTCCTGTAGTTTACATGATCACTTTTAAAACCTAGTATGACACCTTGTTTACTTTGCTGGTGTGTGTCTGGGTTCTGTGTACTCCTTCCATTTAGGAATTTCAGGAAAAAACTGATCTATTTTATGTATCACATAAAGGTTTTATGTAATCCATAATTCTTCAAGACTGTATTTTTCTTGATGGATAAACCTATCTTTTGTTTTTTTTCTCAGAAACCATTATTTTTAAAATATTTAAACTTACACAATCCTATTTAATTTATTGTTCACTTATAGGGCCCTACCAATTTCATGGTCATGAAAAATGCACCACGGACTGTGAAATCTGGGCTTGTCTGTTTTTACCCTATACTATACAGAGCTGGGTGGCCGGAGAGTGGCAGCTGCTGACTGAGGCCCAGCTCTGAGGCAGCAATGCAGAATAAGGGGTGGATATGCCATACCATGCTGTCCTTGCTTTTGTGCTGCTGCTGCTGCTGGTGGCTTTGCCTTCAGAGATGGGCAGCTGCCGGCCGGGAGCCTCTCTCCAGCTGCCCAGCTCTGAAGGCAGCACTGCCACCAGCAGCAGCGCAGAAGTAAGAATAGCACTACCACAACCTCCCCTACAATAACACTGTGACCCCCCCACAACTCCTTTTTGGGTCAGGACCCCTACAGTTACATAACCATGACATTTCAGATTTAAATAGCTGAAATCATGAAATATATCATTTTTTAAATCTTCTGACTGTGAAATTGACAAAAATGGACCTGAATTTGGTAGGACAGTATTCATTTAGCAGTCGGTCATCAGATGAACCTTTTTTTTAAAAGTATGTTCTCATTATTGCTGATATCAGTGACAGATGGTAATGTAAATTAATTTAGTCTCTAAGTATGTTTTTCGTTTCTAGCAATTTAATTAACCATACAACCAATTGAATTGTTGGTTGAGGAAAAATAAATGAAATTCAGCTGAACATGTGAAGTCTTATTTTATTAATTTATAATTTTACAGTTGCAGGAAATGATGGGGGTGGGGGTCAGACAGTCATTTAATGACAGTAGATATTGAGATTCAAAAAGTTTAAGCTTTATAATATTAAAACACAAATTGTCAACATCACAAGTTAAAATGTGCAAAGTAAGTATCTTTAAATCCAACTCTAATATGTTCTCAAACAGCATTTTTTGTACTTTGCCTATCTGTAAATTTCAGTTATCATCAATGGAAATATATTTTCCTGGGTTTGTATGTGTATGGTGAAATCTCCATTTACTGACATTATCAATAAAAATAGAATCCTTCTAGCCTAAATATGTATTATAGATTGTAGTCAATTTTTTTAGCATATGAAAGACTGGAAATATAGTTGGCTTTTGGATCTTTCCATAAGAACAAATGTAGTAGTATCTTCTATGCACAAATTACCTTTTCAGAGTTAGCTGTTAGGGGGTTTCAGAAACAGACTGCACTGAAAGGTGCTTAGATCCAATCTAGAGGAAGACCAAAGGATTATGTTAGCCTTCAGCCTTCTTTGAAGCTGTGTGACATTATCCTGCACCTTGAAGTGAATGGGATATTTGCTGTTGATTTCTATTAGAGTAGGATTAGAGTTTTGAATCATTTAATATAACATTTAAGGTTTTGAGATACAGTGAGACACTAAACCCATTAAGTATTGTGTCTAGTTAAACAAACTTGTTTTGGACTGTGGAGTTTCAATATTTCAGAATGTATATAATGAGTTATAGGTTTTTAAAGTGTTCGGTTAATATGCAAGATGCATTGACTAGAATAATGCAATTAATAATTACCTCACACAGTGTTTTTAATCTTCAAAGTATTTTACAGAAAGTTTAGCTGTAATTGTATGTTGTATTAGCAGTGTTTGTATTTTTTTTAAAGTAATGCAAGTAGAACTGATTTCAGAATATTATATAAAACTCTGAATTCCTAAGATCCAGCTTTCATTAAATAACCAGGAGATAATGAGGGAGACTTAGCCAGAAAAAGAGTGTTAGTCATTTTCAGAAAGTAAAGTATATTTAGCTCTTCAACCAAAAAGTAGTCTCTGTTTTTTATGGTTGTACAGCTGGATTCTGAACTTGTACTAACTCTCCAATTCAGCCATGAACTTCAGCTAGGCTAGGTAGATGACTTCCCATTCTTACTGTGGTGCATTCTCACCCTCTTCTCCCCAGTTTTTTCCAGTTGAGCATTATAAGCTGTTAGCCCAGCTTCTGCATTTCTCTTATTTTTGGACTTGCCTTGCTTTTGGTTGTCACTACTAGACTTTTTTTCCCCCCTTCAAGTTTCCAGTTGGTGCAACCAGCGCTGGCAAAACTAAGGTAGATAGATCACTGGTGGCTTTCTTAACTAAGGGTATGTCTACACTAGAGACCTTTCAGCAGCACAGCTGTACTGTTGCAGCTGCATTACTGTAAGATCTCTCACCTAGCTGCTGTATGCTGACAGGAGAATTAAACCACCCCCAACAAGTGGCAGTAGCTATGTTGGCAGAAGAAGCTCTCCCACCGACTTAGCGTTGTGCACACTACCACTCCCCTGAGCAACATAAGTTTTGCTGACATAAGTAGTAGTGTAGATATGGCTTGTGGCTAGGTCTACACTTCAGCCTATGTTGGCAAAACTTTTGTTGCTTAGGGGGTGTGAATATTTCACCCTCTGCATGACATAAGTTACACTGACATAAGCATTCGTGTGCATAGCTTTATGTTGCTGGGAGAACTACTCCTGCTGACACAGCTTATGCCACTTATGAAGGTGTTGTTTTTTTTAATGGTGACGCAGCTTATGCCACTGATGGAGATGGTTTTTTTAATGCTGATGGGAGAGCTCTCTCCCATTGGCATAAAGTGTCTTCACCACACACGCTGCAGCGGTGGAGTGCATGTGTGTATAGACAGGACCTAATACTCGCACTGTTGCTAAGAATGCTGGTAGTAGCAATGCTGGGAAATTTAAAGAAAGGGATTTAGTGTAGACAAGGCCTGTCACTCTCCCTATATAAGAATATCTGGATAACTACCTGAGTGGGCTTTGGAGAGTCTCTACTCTCACAAGTAGAGGCTGTAATCTAGTACCAAGTATGGCATGAGGGGTACATATTTTACCTATCCAGGAACTTATGTGAACCCAGTCTCTGTAGTACCTGAATGCTTCACAGACATTAATGACTGTATCCTCATAATATCATTATGAAATAGGGAAGTAATATTCTCATTTTACAAATAGTGAACTGTCCAATGCTACCCAGTAACATTGTGACAAAGGCAGGAATTGAATCCAGAAATATAGCCAATGTTCTGAGAGACAGATTTTGTTTGTATACAAGTTATTTCACTAAATTGTGACTCCTAGCAGAGAGGTTCATTTTTTGTTGTGTTCAAATATTTCACTGTTTTCACTATTATATTTTTAAATAGCTAAGCACAGTGTGATGAGTTAAGAATGAAGTTGATAACTTTCATTTCAGACTTCCCTATTTTAGATCGTTTGTTACAAATACATTAATACAGCTTTTTGTATTTAAATGGTAACATAAAGGTTTAAAAATCAGCGTTATATGCAAAACTTTGATGGCAATGGTATAATTCATATTAGTCTAAGAGATTCCTGTAGAGCCGAGTATAATTTTATTAAGACAGGAGCAAACTAAGTAAAATGTTCTACTTTAGAAACAATTGTAGTAATGGGTGAAGTCCTCGTCCCGTTGAAGCCAATGGCCAAACTTCCACTGACTGTAATGGGCCAAGATTTTCCCTTATGTGTCTGTATATTTCATTATAAGATCAGAATAGCATCTCACACTATAGTGATACTGTGCTGGGGAGATTTTGTTTGTCTTTGTAACTATTTTATATATTTGGGAAGTTTTAACAGGTTTACAAATCCTTGCCATGTATATTTCAGAGAAAAAACAATAATTACAGATTTTGTTTCCAGAAAGATTGTACATTAATATAATCAGAACTCTGTTTACCAGGCCAGGCTTTGACATATTATAGAGTTGCGCTCTGGAGGTTTAAAAATTAATGTCTTATCAAAATGTTTCGCACTAAGCATCCTGCTTGTTTCTAGTTTTAAATACTTTAAATACACCTTTTTCTGATTGTTATGACAGCTGTGCTCATGGACCCAGAAATTAAAAGCAAGGTTTAATACACCTGCCCTGAGGCCAGTTAGTTTTCTGGACATACTACAATTCTGCATATGACAGTACCCAGACTTATCAGTTGGATGGTTATGGCACATGTCAGTCTTTGAGCTATTAAGTTTTACGCTAACTATGCTGGCTTACCATTTTAGGAATCATTTCACTCATTAATGAAATATACTGCCTTCTTGTGTACTGTTTCTGAACACTGTTGCTTAATACATGAATTGTAGGTGGGCAGAATTCAATTATCCAAATTGGAATGTGATCTAAATTCTGGGAATAATACCCCTACCCTTGCGGAAAAAAACAAAAAAAACACCCATAGTTTCTTTAATGTCAGGTCCACTGAGTTGCCCCAATTCTAAAACAACCACTGTGCATTCAGTAGTGTAGTGTCCCCAGAGGGCATAATGGAGAATTGGGGTATGGCTACACTTACAGTTGTACAGCTCTGGGAGTTACAGCTGACTTCGTACAGCTGTGTAGGGAAAGCGCTGCAGTGTGGCCACACTGACAGCTACCAGCGCTGCAGTGTGGCCACATTTGCAGCATTTGCAGCGCTGTTGGGAGTGGTGCATTACGGGCAGCTATTCCAGCGTTCAAGTGGCTGCAACGTGCTTTTCAAAAGAGGGGGGTGAGGGGGAGCGTGGAGGGAGAGAGAGAGTGGATTTTTGGAGCTGTTAGCTCCCTGCCTTGCAAGTTCTAAGGACTGGAACATACACATCACCAACCTGCAATCAATTTAAAAGTTTCGAGCCCTTCCCCCATCCTTCTCTTATTCACTAAATGCAAATTATGCACTCCTAAATAGCCTTCAGACCACATAAGTAGCCACTCCAACACAGACTCCCCCCTCCCCCTCCCGCTGTGTGACTTCTCTCCTCAAGCAAACAGCTGTGAACATTCCAAAGCAATTCCCCTGCCTGCCTCCTCGCTTGCTGGAGCAAACAGCAGCTGTGTTTTTTTTTTAGATAAGCAGCTCCTGGGAACCTGGATGGAGTTCAGCCACTCTTCTGGTTTGTTGTGAACAGGCATTCTGGGATACCTCCTAATACCCTGGAGGCCAATAACAGCGCTTTTGGTGGCCACACTTGACGAGCAGCGCTGCATCACCAGCGCTGCAATTGTTACACCCCAAGCAGACCAGATGTACAGCTAGCGTTGCAGCCAGGGAGTTGCAGCGCTGGATGTGCCTTGCAACTGTAGACAGTTACTAAGTTGCAGCGCTGTAAACCCACCACCAGCGCTGCAGTTCTCCATTGTAGCCATGGCCTTGGTTAATACTACTTCAAAGGGAATAGTGCCAAGTTCTGTGAATCAGTATTGCTGAAGCTTTTTGTTGACTGGGCAATTGCTGGAAATATTTTTTGAACACTGCTAATGAGGAAGTTCAATAGCAGAACTCAACTATAGTGCAGGTAAGTAGTTCAGATTTGAAAAATAGTGAACAAGCTGTATTGTATAAGCAGTGTACAAGCTCTCTTTTGCAGCATACTGGAGAAAGTATGCTAAATACTACAGTATAAAGAGACAAAGTGGGTGAGATAATATCTTTTATTGGACCAACTTCTGTTTGTGAAAGAGACAGGATTTTGAGTTTACACGAGCTCTTCTTGAGGTCTGTAAGTTGTTCCAATAAAAGATATTACCTTACCCATCTTGTGTGTCTAATATTCTGGGACCAACATGACTACAACAGTACAGCAAACTACAGTATGTTGACTATGTAATACTAATATCCAGTGACAGTTTGATATGAAGCTAGTAAATTATAGTTTTGTTTTACTATTCTTAAGGTCAGGACATGAAAAATCTACTTGCCTGGGGCAAATAGGAAGTTTTCCTGGACAACTATCATTACCTTTTGCAGAATCAAAGGTTTTACCTAATGGGGAAAAAAAATCACTTTTTTTCTTCTGTGTAAAGTGATGCAGTACTTCTTTCCAAAGTCTGCAGACAGATGATTCAGGAGTCTCTGATGCTGCTCAGAACAGCCCCAAATGGCAGACCAGTTGAAATTCTCTAGAGTCTTTATTAGTTTTACTTCTTCCGTTCAGAACCCTGGGTGCAGCACCTAGAACGTAGATCAGTTTCACTCTTCTGCTGCTTGGGAAATCTATGAGCATCAGCAGAGGCAGACAGTGAAGTAGCTTCCTGGTAAAAAGGGTACTAGAATGATGATGATCCAGTTTACCACAGCCAGAATGTTGGTCTAGTGGTAAAATAGCAAAAATTCTTCACCCACTCTCACAATGACAAGGGGCCTTTGGAATGGGAGATATTCAACGAACTCTGTAGCTGGTCAGTTACTAGCCACTGAATACTTAAACTAATACTGGTGAAATTCATTCAATAACATATTCTTCCAGTTTTTTCCCCCCATAGTCGAACTGATCATAGTTGTAAGTTATTTTTTAAAAGCATATTGAATAATTAAGTCTTTAAATTCAATACACACTAAACAGTATATAACTTTTATTCTTTTAAATTGCTGAGGTATGCTCTGTGTGGATGGGAGTGGACTGAGTGTAGAAACACTGGTATGCTTATGCCCAGTCTACACTTTTTTAAAAGTTTTTCTGGCATAGGGTTAATTAGGAATCACACCCTTAACGGACATAGCCGTGTTGACAAAAACCCTAGCATAAATGCAGTTATATTGGCAAAAAAGTTCTTGCTGGTATAGCTTATTTTGTTTGGGGAACTGGTATAAGTTATACCGGTATAAGTTGTATACAAATAAGGCCTTGGCTAGCTACACTGGTGCTTTTCAGCACTGCAACTTTCTTGCTCAGGGGTGTGAAACAACACCCCCCTGAGCGCAGCAAGTTACGGCACTGTAAAGTGCCAGTGTAAACAGTGCCCCAGCGCTGGGAGCACGTCTCCCAGTGCTGTAAGCTAATCCCCTCAGAGAGATGGAGTACCTGCAGTGCTGGGAGAGTTCTATCCCAGCGCTAATGCCGTGACCACACTTGCACTTCGAAGCACTGCCCCGGGAGTGCTCCCGCGGCAGCACTTTGGAGTTTCGAGTGTAGCCAAGCCCTAAGTCTTTTGCCTGGTATAAGGTGCCTCACCACTAAGAGGGTTTTCTGGCAAATACTTTCTCTAGTGTAGACAAGACCTTAGATTTTGAGCTAGCTGGTACTGAGTACTTTTTTAATGCTCTGCTTATGGTGTTTGGTTTGCTGTTACAACAACATGAATGTTAAGGTTGTATCAGAATTTGCAGTATAAATTACAGTTTACCTGGCTTCAATCTCTGCCTGGAAAAATTACTTTGGTCTAAAGAAAATCAATAGAAGTCTACCAATATGTGGAGTCAGAATAAAATAAATTTGTAATAGTTAGTGCTCCTCTCATTTTAGCTGATAGTGCATCCTCTTTTTCTTCTCCATTTCTGTTTCCAACTTTCAGCGTGAAGGATCAGAGCAGTTTATAGTAAGAATTTCTTCTGTAGGTTTTGTTTCAGAAGATTTTAGGTAGTCTTAAAGGCAGCAGTATTGTTTCAGGTAAATTTGCTTTTAAATTTTTGGGGGGGGGGGGGGATTTCCACTGCAGAAGCCAGGGAAGCAGTTTGTGCTTTATTTCCCTGTCTTTTGCTATAGAATTGATCTACTGTAATCTTCTTCACCTAACTGTAACTGTTCTTTCCATTCCTTCCAGGGTCTGCCACCAAAAGCCTGTCTCCCCTTCGTAACTTTCCCAAGCTCCTAGAGTTCTGGGGGGATAAAGCATAAAATAGATTGGGGAAGGGAGAGAGAGGCAGGCGTGCTATCATAAATTGTATTTTGCTTTCTAATGTTGATTGTTAACATTTTTTAAAATACTTCACTGTTCTCAAAAAATAATCGTGCTTTCAAACACTGATCTCGGCTGTAAACTTAACTTCATTTTAGCAATTTTTTAAATTTAATTTTATTTTTTAAAGTGTGGTGATTCTATTACTGGGCAGCTGTGAAGTATAACTAATTTTTTTTAGTTGCGCTAATTAGGGTTTAATTTTGGTTGAATAATGGAAAAAGCAAACGTGATTCTGATGCATTAACAGGTGTGTTGTAAACAGACACAGAATAATTCTTCACTCTACTGGTGCGCTGGTTAGGCCTCAACTGGGAGTTGTGTCCAGTTCTGGGCACCGCATTTCAGGAAGATGTGGAGAAATGGAGGGTCCAGGAAGGGCAACAAGAATGATTAAGGTCTGAGAACATGACCTATGAAGGAAGGCTGAAGAATTGGGTTTACTTTGTTTTGGAAAGAGAAGACTGAGAGGGACGTGATGCAGTTTTCAGGTATCTAAAAGGGTGTCATTCAGGAGGAGGGAGAAACTTGTTCACTTGCCTCAATGATAGACACAAGCAATGGGCTTAAACTGCAGCAAGGGAGATTAGGTTGGACATTAAAAGTTCTACTGTCAGGGTAGTTAAACACTGAATAAATTCCCTAGGGAGATTGGTTGGAATCTCCATCTTGGGAGGTATTTAGGAGTCAGGTTAGATAAATGTCTATCAGAGATGGTCTAGACAGTATTTGGTCCTGCCATGAGGGCAGGGGACTGGACTCGATGACCTCTTGAGGTCCCTTCCAGTCCTAGAGTCTATGAATCTATGAACCCATGGGAGTATCTTGAATAGAATTATCTGAAATGGACCAGGGATTTTATGCAAGGTGAATATGAAGCAAAGCTATTGCAGATCTACCAAGATTAGACTGTCAAACAAGATTTAGGTGCTGATTCAGTAATCATTTCACTTAACATGAAAAATCCATTTGCTAATTTTATTTTTTTGCTGCTTTTTAGTTAGCTTTTCATAAACATATTGTATCTATTGGAATAACATGTTTTTATTGGCAACTGAATCCATTGTTTTTGTTTATAATGATAGTTTGTACATCCTTTCTTACTCACTGTGATTTAGACTGCTTTCCCACTTCTTTTCAGAAATTCATATTGTAAAGCAGGGATTCTCAACCTTTTTCTTTCTGAGTCCCTCCCCCGCCCCCCCGGCTATAAAGGCTCCATGGGCCGCTTGTGCCACAACAACTGCTTTTCTGCATAACCAGTAGATTAAAAGCCAGGGCCAGTGTTAGGCGGTAGCAGGCAGGGTAATTGCCCAGAGCCACACGAAGTTAAGTTGCGTGGGCTTCAGCTTCAGTCCCAGGTGGCAGGGCTCAGGGTTCAGCTTTCTGCCTTGGGCACCAGTGAGTTTAATGCTGGCCCTGCTCTCTGGTTTATTTTGGCGAAGCCCCTGAAACCTGCTTGCGGCCCCCCTGAGGCCCCGGAGCCCTGGTTGAGAACTGCTGTTGTGAAGAACATTTGATTGGAGTGCATGAGGAACAAACTTTGTGAGAAAAGTTTTAGAAGGAGCAACGATATATTTTATTATAATAAAAACCATTCCCCAATACTGTATCACTTCTATCATGGAATTCCCAGTGCCAGAAGCAGTTTAATGTTTACTTCTGTAACAGAAGTGGAGATATGGAAGACTTTGTCCTATAAAGGGTTTTGATGAATATTTGTTAGCTCCAGCTAAGTCACTAGGGGGAGATCATGCTAACTGGTGCCATCATATACTTTTGAGTTATAGGAAGAATTGGTTTACTATTCCTTAACTATATTGTAACACATTTGCTAAGTCTGTATAGCTATTAATTATTTTTTGAGGGGCAACTTTTTTTAACTGCTAAAAATTTTTTCCTTTTTATACAGATTATACTTTAAAGTAAACTACCATATTGGTTTGGCTTTCATTTTTCTGTAAAATGTACTCATGTTTAATTTGACATGGAGTTAGCTATTTGAAATAGAACAGGTATTTAAATTGAAATAGACAGGCATTTAAATTTTTAGTCCAATATAGTACTGATATCAGAATTGTACTATCATATTTAATGCCTTATAAATGTACTTTTAATAGTCTCCACTCTGCTAATACAGAACATACTCTTGTAAATGTATTTGTGCATATATTTGAAAAAACTTTATCCGGATGAAAAAACTCTTCATTGAAATAATACATCTCAATTTCCAGAGATCTAAAAGATGTCCAGGAGTGTGAAGATACTGATGCACAGTCCTAAAAACAATCACAGAGCACTATATTTACATTCATATGTGTCTCACTTCTAACATGAAATAATTGCAAGTTGTTGGCACTCTTTTTGGCAAAGAGAGGAATGGTTGTGTAACTCAGCTACATATTGCCAAATCTACATTTACTCTTGCAAATTGTAAAGCATTTATTAACATTTGAGACTGTGACATTATTTCATGGGAAGTAGTTTTTGATTAGGTAGAGTAAAACCTTAGAGTTACCAATACCAGAGTTATGAACTAAACAGTCAACCACACACCTCATTTGGAACTGGAAGATGCAATCAAGCAGCAGCAGAGACCCCTCCCCCCCCAAAAAAAAGAGAGAGAAAAAAAAGCAAGTACAGTACAGTGTTAAACATAAACTACCAAAAAAAATTAAGGGAAAGCAGCATATTTTCTTCTACATAGTAAAGTTTCAAACCTGCACGAAGTCAATGTTCAGTTATAAACTTTTGAAAGAACAACCATAACGTTTTGTTCAGAGTTACAAACATTTCAGAGTTACGAACAACCTCCGTTCCCAAGGAGTTCGTAACTCTGAGGTTCTACTGTATGGAAAATATGAAGGAATTTGTGATTTTTATTTATTTATTTTTTTTAAACCAGATAGTTTTGCAAGTAAGTGATATGGTAGACGTGTTTTCCTAAGTGTCCTAATGCTTCGAATTTATGTAGTATTTTCCACTTGTAGGTGTCAAAGCACTTTACAAGGGAAGTTACAATATTACATTTTCTGTAGTAGCTTTCATGTTCATGGACTTGACAATCCTTAGTTAATTACAAACATTGCAACATACTTTTGTTATGTAAATATTATTTTAAGCATCAGATCTTTTAAAGATAACTACATGATGGACTAGCGCACACAATATCTTCATAGAGCAAAATTGCAAAGGAAGCCTTAGTGACTTACTGTTGTGTGATTTTGTAATGACATGCACTTTTTAACATGATAAAGAACCATTATTCTAACATGGAATATTTTCACTAGTTTACTGTTATTTGTGAATCCAGTCACACTAATGCTGATAAGCATTAGACCTATTTTACATGAAAACTAAGACACAGATAAGTTAGACATTCAAGGTGTCAATGGCAGACCTGAGGTTCCAACCCAGGTTTCCTGACTCCCAGTCAAAGTCCCTGTTGACTGGATGGTATAGATAAAATTTCAGGATATAAAATCGTATAACAGTAAAATGTAAAAGGTATGAAAAGAAAATACAAAAAAATCAGTCATGAAAAATATGTGTACAGCTATGTTTTTCAATAAATATGAAGGCCATAGAGAAGAAGGAAGAGCAAAAAGAAAAAATGGAAAAAAAGAGATGGATAAAAGAAGAAACGTAGGTCTGAATATGGACACTGTTCCATCGTAAGTTAATAAAGTATTTGTTTTCACACAGATTGTTCTTCATTAATTTGTAATCTATATATTTCTTTTTCATCTAAAGCTGTTTCAGTTAGTGATATGACCAGTTTCTGTTTGTGCGGGTATTCACGATATTTTTAATGCTTGGGTATTTATATTAATTGAGAGTACTACAAAATTATAGATAAATTAACCTTAAAGAATTGCTAATTTGGGGTGCGTTCTGATATGAATTCAATTTTCTTGCCCTGAATTGAGATTGAAAATGATGAACCAGTCAATATTTGTAATAAAGAGCAGTTATACTGGCTCCTTATCTTTTGATAATGGGATAAACGAATGAAGGTCTCTTTGTCATCATACTTTTGTTATTACTCAAATGTGCGTTTAAAAAAACCCCCATGCATCTTACAAAAAGTTGTCTGTATTGGTGATAACTCAGCTTACCATGATACAGATGTAGATGTCCCAAACTCAATATTTACAGTTAGATGTGGCTGTCTCATAGAATTATTCCAAATCATCTCTTTGGAGGTGATTTGGAATAATTCTATGAGACAGCCACATCAAACTGTATTAATGGAAAATCAAAAAAAGCAAATGATGTTGATTTATCATAGGACTGTGGGCAGTTCTTAAAATGCCATTTAATGAGGCACCTGTGAGAAAGCTTGCCCTTATACTTCTTCCTCAAGTGTGCTGCTTCTATAAGATAACTACTAGTAGCAGTTAAAGGAAAACTAAACTATACAATATATCAATAAGAGTAATGAAACTTCTAGTTCTAACGAAGACTATATTACGAAATGTTAAAGTCTTAAACAGAAATCATTAGATCTTGGTGAAATTAAAGTCTTCTAACATAAATATCAAGAGAGGTAAACGTTGATTAAGATGAGTCCGATGGCAATATTTACATGTAGAGACAGTTATGAATGAAGATAATCATGGTGTTTGTTTACATGTGTGTTGTTAAATGCTGAAATTTCTCATCAGAGTATTTGAGTAGATTTTGTGTTTTCAGCAGCAAAAAGCTGCAGTAGCACGTGGAAGAGTTATTCTCCAGCCATCTCTGCAGGGCTTCGTGTGGGATTCCTTTTTCCAAGTTTGAAGCTGCTATTTTATCATACTCAACAACTGACAAAGTAATATTTTCATGTACTTAAAATAGTTAAAACTTCCTTGAGATAGGGGAAGGATTGTTTGGAGTGGAAAGAGAGTGTCTGCTTTTGCTGGCTGCTGCTTGGAGAGAAGAAGGGAGTGAAGACTTTCGCTTGCTGCTTCAGTGTCTTTCGTGGACTATTTCAGTACAGTGACCTTCCAAATGCTGTTGACAAATAATGGAGTATAACAGTCATCCTTATGCTGGACAGCTCAGGATTTCCTTGATCAACAGAGCCATTCAGTGGGACACAAAATTCAGGTTTTTTTGGCAGATCTGGTTTCAATAGAAGCTGCCATAAAAAGCATTAAAGTATGTTTATACGGTGAAAAGCGACTTTAAAAAGTGCCATTCGAAGTTTTCATGTTCTTTGTCTCCTCCTCCAAATTTGTGAAATTTGCAAGTAACTGTATATTTTTGTAACTTGTAAACTCCGTTTGGATTTGTAAGTCAATCGGGGTTCTTTCTCTCTCTTAACATCACCAATCAATAATTATTCTACAAGTGGAATTCAGTTAGATTGCTGATGATACATGAACCACGAAAGTCCATTTCATGGTTCGGAGGCTATACTGATTGCAATAATAACAAAAATAAAATGTTTTATACTTACTGTAAGAGAGAATTTTCAGCACTTCTTACTTTGATTATGAGTGTTAGAATTTGGGAGCCTGTGGAGAAACAATGTGCAATATGTAATGTTCCTCCACGAGTTTTGGAAGAAAAGTTTCCAAATCTTCCATAGCAAGACTGGTTAAATGCAGACTTACAGGGGTAGGCAAGGCAAAAGGGATTGTCCCATAATGATGTATCAAGATACAGGTCCATTGGAGCCGTGCCTTCCACATACGTCTGTGCTTCATAGGAGTACATATATACTACCATTACTTGGTCTAGGCCCTAAAACTGTGGTTCTCAAACTATTGTACGGGTGACCCTTTTCACATAGCAAGCCTTTGAGTTTGACCCCCTTTATAAATTAAAAACATTTGTTTATATATTTAACACCATTATAAATGCTGGAGGCAAAGCAGGGTTTGGNCTCGTGACCCCCTAAGGGGTCCCAACCCCCAGTTTGCCCTAAAATACCATTTTGATTATACTAATAACTGCACCTCTTGTTGTTGTCAAAAGTAGTAGACAGTGGGAGACTTTTAATAGGCTGCAGTAGAAATTTGACTTCTGCAAGAAAAACCAATAAACGTATTACTCCATACATATTTTAAGGGATTTTTCTGTGTTCCACCCATCTTTAATGGCTGACTGGACATACTGAAACAGTGACAAGTATTTCTAAAAACTGGTCTGTCCTGAAAACTTAAACATTTTTTGGTAAATTTTTACTTCGCTGTTCAAAGTTATTAGAATGAATTAATGGAATTTTCCTTTAAACTCAGTATCATAGAAAGAACGGCACTCCGATTTTGAATTTTTTTCCAAGACTTACTGGCCCAAGGAGTAAGCCTACTAAGGCTGCTATGTTCCCAAGTAGCCACGGACCCGTAAAAAGTATGATCTTGCAAATTAAAGGAATTGAAACAGTTCTGTACATTTGTACTGTATCTAACTGTAGCATTGGGAATCAATTTTTTATTGAATAAACTTAAAAATACCCAGAACAAACATAACTTTGTGCTTTTGTTATAGTCATGTTTCCCCTTTTTGTTTTAATTCCACTTTTTATTTTCTATTGTAGATTTTCTGTATTGTGTTCTGTATTTTCTGTATTGTTTTGAATATTCCCTCTTTATTTGTTTTCACCCTTTATATCCTTTTCCTATATTTTACTATGTTCTCTCTCTTGTATGTTTCTCGTCCTCCTTTTCCTATAAACCCCTCTCCTTGTTTTTCTTTAATTTATCCCATTTATTCTGTTTTTAACATCCACACACCTGTTTGTATTCACTGATGAATCTCTACATATCAACTCACATTTACACTTGCATTTATCCACTTGTACTTACTTGTGAAAAGACCCGCTTGCTCACATGCAGCCATCTGCTAACAAATTCACTCCTGACTCCTCCCATCTTCCAGTGATTAAAAACCGTGGATCCCGGACCCTGCCTTTTTTGTTACTCCTACAATCCTAGTAGTTGAAACACCTTTTTCTTCCTCTTAAGAGTCATATAGTACCTCTTTAGGGCTAATAAATGGACTTTAATGGAATTACTCATGTTTAAAGTTAAATGCTTTGCAGGATCAGGGCGTTAATCTAGCACTTCAAATTTAGCACTGAAAGTATGTAAATGCACCCATCCATAATGGCTACTTCATTCATGTAAGATGGTGACATTGTGAAGAGAAGTTTTACTAAGTCTTCACGAAGTTGGCATCCTGTGGATACAGGTATCTGCAGATTGACTTATTTTAATATTTTGCCTGCATGTGACCCCTCACCACCACCTCCCATAACACTGTTTCGTTGGCATTTCAGTTACCGACTTTTTGTTGTCCATGTCTTGTGGATTCTAGCCCCAGATTTGATAGCTGTATGTCTCTGCTGTTTCACAGTATAACATTTTTATATTTGAAGCCTTTCTGGGTTATTCCAAGTTATTGTCCTGAATATAGCTGCTTTTGTTGAAGAGATGTAACCTTATTGTGATCTTAAAGAAGGCAGGCTATAATGGAATACGTAATACACTTTGGTTTAAATATTATAGGAGTGTGTGGTGTATTTGCAGGAGGGAGTGTTTTAGATGGCTTCTTCATCTTTGGCATCTCTGATGTGTAGGGCTTGAAGATCAAGATGTCTGTTTGTTTTAAGGATGTTTTTACCAAGGCAGAATTAAGGATGTTTATCTTAGATTAACTGTGTAGACCCATAACTTTTAAGTGTAATATTTTGAAATTCCAAGCTTTTATTTGGTTTTTTTTGTCTTGTTTCATTTTTGAAGAAATGACAGCATTTTAAAGTGGTTTCCCTTAAGTAATTGATAGCTGTTCCAATTGAACATGATTTTTTTTTTTGCCTGTAAACATCTTTTGTTTTAAAGAATATTTTCAGAATTGCTCAGTTACAGGACTTTCTGGGGAGCTTGCCGGCTATGCAGGGACTGTGTGAGAGGACAGAGTATAGAAACGATCAGGCTCCATAACATATGTAGAAACATCAAAATGTTCTTTTAAAATAACCACATAACACTACCAGTAGCTAATCACTGTCCAAAGAGTCAGTCTGACCTAACCCATATGAATATGAAGATAATCATCCAAATGTGAACTGTGTATAAACTTGAGGTCATAATGTCTCCCTGAGTCTTTAGACAAACCAAACCAATTGTTATGCTGCTGTTTGTAGCTTTGCAGAGTGAAAAATGTGCAAATATTGTCCCTTTTCAGTGCTGTTTCTAAGAGTTCCCTGAGCAACTGTGAAACTGATAAAAAGCAGGTCAATTTGCTGTAGCTATTTGGGAAATTTATTAGAGGTTCCCTTTACAGCTACTTGTTTATTCTATTCTTCTCCCTATTAAAACCAGTGTGATCAGAAGAGGAATCTTACTGTCAACCTCTGCTGGTTGAGATTCATTCCTAGTTGCATATTTGTGTGCACTGTAGCCTTTCAGAGTTAATGAGTATGTCTTTGATTAGGTCAATAATAATATTAGTAATACAAGATCTTCTGATTAGCAGAACAATCTTTAATGAGGATCTGACAAAATTCTCTTTCAATTAGTTGTGGAATTTATAAAAGGTGTGTGAAGTCTAGTGATTCTCTAGAAAACTAGAGAATTTGGAGGTCGTTCTGTGATTGGCATGAGGAGGGAAAGATTGTCTTGCCATGTTGCTTTCATTCTAGAATTTCTTCAAGCCAGGTAGACATGAGCCCAAGTGCTACCAGCATTAAAGTCCAGTTTGCAATAGTTGTAGGCTAGTTTTCATGAGGCTGGGTGGACAGCGTAGAGGCCATCAAATGTATTATGTGCCTCCATGATGCTCTGTCCTGAGCCAAATCTAGCGCACTGCTGGGTAGAATGCCTATGAGGAACAGGTGTCTGACACCATCCAGCCACCGAAGCATTATATATTCTAAGTTTCATCTCTCTACTTATCAGAGTGTTTGGTTGTGAAAGATGCTCTTAATGAGGTGCATCATTACTGATGACAGTTTTGCAGTGAGGGCTTCAAGTTCTTTCTTGATGCTGCCCATGTTATCGACAACAGAGCCAAGGTAGGTGATGTCACTAACAATATCAACTGAGTGGTCATGCATTAAGATGCTAGAACCCACAGTATATTCAAAATTGCTGACTGGAAGAATTTTTATTTTACCCCAAATGGGAGAGTAGTTGTAGGATTCAGAAGAAGGGTTAAACGATTAACTCTGTTCCTGTAGGTAGGCACCCAGATGTTTCTGAAGGCTGTTGACAGCCTGAGATCAGTAAAGCAAGCTGTGATTCATGCTTGGTGCTTATCATTGGCATGCTCTCACAACTCCCCTTTAGAGACAGTGAAGAGAGAGTTTCATTATGTTTGTTGTTGAAGATTCTGCTTCTCATCACTGCAAACTGATTTGAAGGATAGGAGAGCAATATGTACTGTCTTGCAGAGAGTCTTCCATCATTTCTGCACCTCGCTACATTTGTGTTTAGACCCTTCTAGAATTCAGAACAAAGATTACATGTACGTTCCATTTGAAGCAGAAAATTGCTTTGCCTACTTTCTGTCCAGAATTGCTAAAGCAAAATAAAATTCAATTGTTGGACATGCATAGGGCACCACAGGTTTACATAATGGCTCTCAGCATGGAGGAAAGTGCTATTTAGAAAGTAATATCTGAGCCAAAATTTTTAAGATGTTAAAGATTTGTAAGGCATGTAAAACTTCATCAGACATTATACATTAATGTACAGGTGCTTGCAGAAGTGGTTGTTGGCAGATGGGTGTTGCAGTTGCCTCTGAGATACTATGCTTCCCTAACTCAGGAGCTTGAAGTGTTTTGGGAGAAGTCGGGGGTCTGGACTGGTATAGAAGATCAAAAAGAAAAACGATTTTTTTCTTATTTAGTGATTTTCTTTGTTTGAGATCTCTGTACCACCCCAGGCACCTTTTGGTGTAGCTTTTCTGTACACTGTTTCCATTACAATGTACATGTTCATATTAGTTATTTTAATTGTTTGTCAGCAGAATTTGTGTGGTTCCAAGTATTGTTTTCAAGGTATTCAACTGAAGCATGAAGAACAACTAGACTTCTGATTTATAAAGATGTTCTAATGACATGGTAACCATGAGAATAAAACCAGAACACTTTGTGATGCAATAAGAGAATCTGGAAATATGTATAATCTTATTTATGATATCCTGTGTTTTATATACAAGTTTGTGATAAGAAAATACCTGAGCTATATAAAAAGTTTATTTTTATTTTTTGGGTATCATCACATTACCCTTTTGAAAAAGCAAAACAAAGTATTGTAGGAGCATTTCTTTGTTGGGGGTACCTTCCTATAGACTACAGATGTGGTGATACCATGTTTAATTGTTTAAAGGAGACTTTGTTCAGTCCATCAATGCGAAATTGAGAATAGATGAAAACCTTGTTAAGACCCATTGCACCACTTAAACTTGTTGTGTGCTTGGTTATGAGGAGCCATCCATCTGTAGGACAGGTCTGGAAGGGGATCCTTCTCCTGCATGTGGCTGGGGGATGTCTCTGTATTAGTTCCTTCTATGCTGAGATGTAATTGAGGTTCAGAGGTAGGCCAGAGGAAGGGCCACAGACTTCATGGTTAAATGGATCCTGTGACTGTAAGAGTCCAGGTAACACAAAGGAACTGTAACTTTCACTTCCCAACCATATGCTAGAGTGGTGGAGGTGCTACGCTGCAGGTCTGCGTCTTTTGTCCTAATACCTTCCATGCTCCACCTACATATAACTCGGTAATTTAGGATTTGCTTTTGAAGTTATTTTCAACCCTGAGGAGAGATTTTTGCCTACATTTATTAAAACTGGCTTGTATTTCAAACACATTTTAATTACATTTGGTCATTGAACTTTTTGACACGGTCACTTTTGTCATTGGTATAATGAGAGCTCTTCACATTGAGCAAATCAGAAGAGCTTTTGAAGAAGCTTTTATACAGCTGTCTATCAGTGGGATTCTGTACATGTTTTTTGTATGTATACTGAAAGAACCTCTAAAAGTGATGTGACAATAAAGTGAAATAATAATGATGATAGGGGTTCTCTAATATGGAAAGTGCTATAATTATAAGTGCCAGTGGGAGTTTGGTGATTCATTGGTTAGGGTAATATACTGTTAAAAAGAGCAGTTATAAAATGGTTTGGTTTGATATCACAAAAATATTTTTTAAATTGTTGGTTTTTAATAAGAATCTAAATAGGACAGGGATGCAAGGATTTATGGCATCTACAGAAATGTTCTTTTACTCAGCTGAACTGCTGAGAGCCCTATAGTAGACACATCTTACAGTTGGGCAAGTTTTTATTGCTGTGCTAATTCAGCCTGCTTTTTAGCAGGTTTAACTAATGTGGTAAAAACTGGTCCAGTGCGGGAGCCTTCTCTGCACTATATGTGTCTACACTGAAAAAAAAAAACCTTATGCAATAATGAGTCTCCGAGCACAGGTGTTACGCGCTATGGTGCTTGCTAAAAATGTCGATGTAGAAGTTCTAGCTTGGGCTCTGAAGCCCTGGAAGGGAAAGAGATTTCAGAGCCAGAACTCCAGCCCAAGTGGGAACATCCTCGTTGCTATTTTTCTTACTGTAGCATGAAACCCCTTGAATCGGACTCTGTAGACCTGGGCTCTAAGACTTGCTGCTGTAGGGATTTTTTTTGCAGTATAGGTGTATACTTCAAGGCTCCCCGGAGGGTCAGCTAACCAGATGGTAGAACAGGTGGCAGGGTTTATTTTTGTAAGATTGCCAGTGTAGATGCAGCGTAGGTGACTTTGGTTTCCCATGACAGCTACGTTTGACTGGTACAGTGGAATGGTTGATCTCGAAAGTGAGATTTATGTATGCAAGAGACAGAGCTTTCTCTAACAGTCCATGACTTTGAACCTCTCTTCTGGAAGAGATTTGATTGACTATCACCTTCAGAGTATTCAAAATAAAATATAAAACTCACTTCTTCAATCTAGGTTTCCCATAAATCAAATATTTAAAAATAAATCAAAACCCAAATACCTAACCATACAAACAACCCAAAAACAAAACAAACAAATCGTACTCACCTTCCCACCCTCTAACCCCCAGTGCTATAGAATGGGAAAAGAGAAAAAGAGACATCATCTTATGTTCACTTTAAGATGTATGTTGGTCCGGTATCGTAGTGATTGGTACAGCATACAAATATATGTACAGTATAACCTTAGAATTATGAACACCAGAGTTACGAACTGACCGGTCAACCACACACCTCGTTTGAAACTGGAAGTATGCAATCAGGGTCTCTTCCGCCCCCTCCCCACTCCCAAAAATAGGCAAATACAGTACAATACTGTGTTAAACATAAACTAAAAAAATAAATAAACGGAAGCATTTTTCTTCTGCATAGTAAAGTTTCAAAGCTGTATTAAGTCAGTGTTCAGTTATAACCTTTTGAAAGAACAACCATAACATTTTGTTCAGAGTTGTGAACAACCTCTTAATCAGTTAGCCTCTTAGAGCTGATATGACATCGCTCGCGTGTGTGTGTGTATGTACACACACACATACGCTCTTCTTATATGTTCCATTCTGTGCATCCAATGAAGTGGGCTGTAGCCCACGAAAGCTTATGCTCAAATAAATTTGTTAGCTTCTAAGGTGCCACAAGTACTTCTGTTCTTTTTACAGATACAGACTAACATGGCTGCTACTCTGCATCCATTCCCAAGGTGTTTTGAAAGGGTCATGTTAAATTAAAACTCCCTCTTTAAAATGTAATTTGCAATCTTGCCACTGGGTGGAGCAAAATTTTAACAAATTGGAAAATATGATCTATTCCAGTGGTTCTCAGCCAGGGGTCAGGGGCCCCTGGGGGGCCGTGAGCAGGTTTCAGGGGGTCCTTTGAGCAGGGCCAGTGTTTAGACTCACTGGGTCCCAGGGCAGAAAGCCAAAGCCCCACCGCATGGGTCTGAAGCCTGGGGCCCTGAGCTCTGCCATCCAGGGCTGAAGCCAAAGCCTGAGCAACTTAGCTTTGCAGTTTTCCCTGTGGCATGGAGCCCCAGGTAATTGCCCTGCTTGTACCCCGTAAGACCTGCTCTTGCTTTTACATGCAGAAAATCAGTTGTTGTGGCACAGCTGGGCCATGGAGTTTTTATAGCATGTTGACGGGGGCCTCAGAAAGAGAGAGGTTGAGAACCCCATATCTATTCAACATCAGAATGTTCCCTAACCTGAGAAAATACCAACTGCAGTGTTGGGTATGCATTGGTAATATCAGATCTGTTCCTCAAGATTAAATATATTGAAGATTATTTTCTGTATATGATCTTTGGACTCTGGTTGATGGCACAAAAATATTAAACCGGATTTATTTGCACAATCAGCAGAGGGCATTCTGGAGTCAGTAGTATGTTACAAACTGAAAGATTCAAAGAAGACATGTTTGGGCACATATGTTTAATTTTTAGTTTTTGTTCAGTGGCATATGTTACATAAGAATAGTAGGTTATTTTATTAGAATTGAACAAGTAGTGATTAGCTGACTTTCCCTCTTCCTTCAGGTATATCTCTTAGAATTGCGTGATGTGTGATGAATTGGAAATTCTGAACAGGGAGATTGAGCGGTTATTACGGAGCAACATCGTGGAAGAAGGCACTTTAAATTCAGACCCTCTTCAGCCATCTACCACTGACTCCTTGGATATAGACACTGATTCAGAGAATGAAGCAAAGTACAAATTAGTGCAGGTACCCAATGCCTTAATAAACAGTAATAGGGTTCTCAAAATCAGGTTATACCACTCTGGGTTTTTTATTTGTTTTGTTATTGAAAGATTTGAAATGTACATGGGAAGTATTTAGAAAGCAGGGAATAACCTGAATTTGTGCACATGAAGCATTAGTTTATCTGTTGCTGTCAGTGGTAGAAAAATTATTTGAATTGCTTTACTATTTCATGTATCAACTGAGAAGAATGGCAAATTTCTGTTTTCATTTGTAAAATGTAATGGCACTGGGGAGAATGTGGAGATGATAATTTCCCATGAAGTAACAAGTAGTTAAAAATAGCAAATATGCTTTAAGATTCTGGGGTTTGTGAACTTGAACAGTTTGAGTTGAACAAATAAATTGTAGGGAAGATATGTTGGAACATATAGGATTGTATATCTTAATTTATCCTTACATTTGCCTCTTTCCACCTCTGGTGCATTACCAGGATTTATCCTTACCATGCTGAAATCCTTGTTCGTGTTTAATCACTTTTACCTTTACTGTTGCGATTCCCGTTGCAATTGCTGCTGAATCGTGTGTTCCAAGAAATGGAATCATGTTACCTTTTTTCTCAGTCACTGGCTTATCCTCAAGTTCAATTCAAAACTGACTTTCTTTATTGGTTCTATCCTGCCTCCTGTTCCCAAGCCTGCTTGCTGTACTCCAGTTGGGATAGGTTTTTCTGTACTTCTGTACATTTAGCTTTGTTCCTGTAGTAAAGTAAGTTCCTGATTCTGAAATATTCTTGAAAAAGATGTGCCAGCAGAGTTAGTTGCTATGGTAGAGGGAGATCTCTTAACAAATGATTAACAGCCTTTCTTTGGCCTAGCCTAGCTTTCATGAAGCATTTTAAAAAAGTTTTGCTCCATTCATGCAGGCTTTACCTGCTGGTAAAGCCATGTTTCTTGAAAAATGTTCAAGGATAGATTTTGAAAACTGTTTGGGTTTGGGAATCTTCGTAGAGTGCATGTGACCATAGGGACAATTTCTCACTTGTGGAGCTTTATCTGGAACTCTTAATCTTCCCTATTTTTAAACCACTAACTGATTTCTAGTTTTTAAATCTTTGAACCTATGGTCTTGTCCACACTTACAAATTTTGCCACTCTAGCTGTGATAGCATAGTTAAATTGTATAGCTTATTCTGGTTTGGCAAAATGAAATAAATTATACTGGTAAAAAGTGACCTATATCAGTATAATTGCATCTGAACACACATAACTATGGCAATGAAAAAAATCACACTCCTTGCCAGTATAGTTATACTGGTAAACGTTTTAAGTGTAGACTAGGCCTACTTTTTTGCTGTAAAATTGCGTTTGACTTGTTTTAAAACACTTTCTAGTGTAAAATATTTGAAATCAAGGAATGACACACTAAAATACACTGTCTTTTAGCAGTTAGGGTATGTTGGCTTGGCTGAGTCTCTTTAAACTCTGTCTTGAAAACACAGTACAAGACCAAGAGAAAGTGAAAGAACAGAGAATTTATCCTTCTGCTAAGTGGTAGCTCACAATTAGATATCTATATCTGGCTGTAGGGAAAATTTGTAGGAGTAAAGCTGATGTTAATCAGATTTTTCTAGGATCGTTAGCTTCAATTAGTGATGTTAAACTTAGCTTAAGTTTTTAAAAAATAGGATACTGTTTTTCTGCATTTTCAGTACTGCTAGAAACATCTAAATATAGATTATGTACTTTAATTTCACTCTTGCTGAGTTATTAAATATTAGAGTTAACTTGTTTTGTTAAATTCCTATTTAGTACACTGTTGTGCTATGAAAATCTTAATGGCTTCTAAACAAATTTATCAGTATACAAACAACATTGCTTATGGCACTGAAAGATCAATTTTAACAGTGGAGGTTTGATAGTATTTTTTCCCCTTTACAATAATACTCCTACCTGTTTCAATCCATTTCCTGAGGAAAAACTGATGACGAAACAAAATGTGACGGTTTCTTTCAAGTGTTACAGATGCACTTTGCCTTTTATTTTCTGTTTTCTTACCAAAACTATTTCAATTTACAGACTTATTTTTTAATAATGAGAACTTTGTAGCAATTTAAAGCATTACATACAATTGACCTGTTTCTGTTGTCTGACCTGTGGGAATTGTGTAATACAGAGTGGTAAAGTAAATTAATAAAACTGTATAAACTTTTAAAAATTTTTTTTCCTTTCAGGTGCCTACAACTGGAGGATTGATATCTGAGTCTTTGGATTGTCATCAAGATGAACCATGCACTTCTGAATTATCAGATTCAGCATGTGCTTTAGGGATTATGCTGAATGACTCTGATCGAGGACTGCTGCCCTCTTCTCGCTCTCCCTTTCATTTAGATCTGCAGGGAGAAACCATCCCAACCTCTAATGCTGTGTCAGGTAAAGCATATAGAGGACATTGAAGAATCTACCTATTTCTTTAAGTTTTATCTGGAATTTAAATCTCAGAATTTGGATTTCCTCTGCTGTTCTCTTAACATTTCTTCATCTTCCAAGGTAAACAAATACGTAAAATATTGTTTGATCTCTTGCATCATAACTGCTTTGATTTTCAATTTCTTATTAATATCAGTTTAAAGTTTTATAATATTTTAAAATTATAATCTTGTTGCTACGTAAGATGCTTAAAACTAAAAAAATAAATGTAATGTTATTTTTAAACATGATCGTCCAAAGAGTTTAACAAAATTCCATCAAATTTAGAAATGATTTGCGAATGCTCCAATAGCTAGGCTAGAAAGGTGATTCGGCATTTTTATTACCTTACTATTAGCTTAAAAGTCATTATTTTTTTTAATTCTACTGCAGCATTCTTATTAGCCATTTCCCACTTCAGTGATGCTTAAGCATGCACTAGTTTGATGGTTATATCAAAAGTACAATCCCGCTGAAGTTGTCTTACAGTGAATCTTGTAAGTGCTATGTTTTCAAACACTATTATGTGGATTTGAAAAGTTTCCTATTTTAGCTTTGTTAATTACTTTGTAAATGGTAGCATATTTTTTAAAAAAGAGAGAACTTCACAGACCATTAGTTTTTAGTTTAAGTAGACAAATACATGGCACCATTTTGTCATGGGCTAACTCTACAGGGTTTCGTCCCTGATATGTTACAATTGTAACATATGCTGGTACACTAGAGGAAACAGGAGCCATCTCATCAGGACTGCACATTGTAAGATGTAAAAATAGTGAGATTTAATATAACATGCTAGCATGTCTAAGCTCCTCATATATTAGCTATTGGAATTGTGGGTATATATCTGAAGCTGTTGGAAATTTGTTCAGTTTTTTCAGCAATCACCATAAAATGAAAATAGGATACATTGTATGATTCAGTTTTGTTATAGTGCATTAGATACTTGTGAAAGAAATGCAAAATTGAATCCTATGGAGCTGCTGCTCTCAGTCTAGAGACAATTGGCTTAAGTTCCATGGATGGAACTGAGTTTAGCAATGGTTTTAAAATTTAGTTGTGGCTCAGATGTGTTAATAGTATAAAATTCATTAGTCAGACAAGATAAAATTCCATAACCTTTCCAAGGAAAGTGTATGAAAATAGTGTTTCATTTTACCGATTTGTGGAAGTAAATCCTTATTTATCCTGTGATGATGGACAAAAACACATATACTACTGATCATAAAATGTATTTATCATTTCATCTTAGCAAGGCATTCACATTGCATGAAACTTGTTTGAAATGCAGTACCACATATGCCTCCTGGTTTTAGTGACTGGCATCATCTTATGCCCAAATTGTTCTTTATTTTGGATCCTGATAAAGTTACCTCATGCTTGTATGTTGTTTCTGTCACTTGCTTCCTGCTGTTCTCTCAGACCTGGAGAGGGATTCTTAGAAGCTGTGTCCCTCACATCAACACTAGCTTTCCCCTATAGTTCAGCTTGTGACATTACCAGGTTATTTCCCAGAACTCTTCTCTGGCACAACATACAGCTTGGAAGCCTTGACACAGAGACCACATCAAGGACCATCCTTATTTGAGTTCCTTTCAACGTGTTGAGTTTTTTTCAGAGAATTTGTTGATAAGGCTTTGAGAAATTCTTCTGAACTGAACAAGATTCTAGTTAACCAGTCCCATTAGTGAGACTCCTCTAGAGGGAATGTGTAATACCTTTTGCTGAGTTACTAACTACCAACATTACTAAAACAATCAGTCCTTTCATTCCTTTACCCATTCAACTCCACTGGGGAACGAAAATACTTCTCAAACACCATCTAGAGAAGGCCTCCTAGAAGTAACTAATCTAGTCCGTTAGACACTTTCTTCTCCTGGACTCTTAAAATTGTTGAGACTGATGTCCTTTAAAATTTTCAGGAATACCTTCCTCTTAACTTTTTTCATTGCCTTCCCATTGGGATCACAAGAAGTGACAGGCAGTTCTGGACAGCATGGTGAAACTTATCCAAGGGGCCATTGTCTTTTCCAGAAGAAAGAATACTTGCCTTTGATAGAGATTCTTCCATGATGAAAAAGAAAATAGGATATTTCTGCCCCATCCTGGACTTGTCTGGGCTGAATCTGGGTTCACAAAATCTCACTTTGTACAGAATTCTGGCATTCTTGATATAATAGGTTTTCTATTAAGACTACTTAGGTTTCATCTGATTTGGATCCAGAAGAATCCCAGGACCAGTAATAATAGTAAGATGTTACTTATGGACCCAGGGTATTGAAGGGAGATGTCTTAATATCTGATAGTGTCCTCAAATTATACTGGGGAGGGGAGGAAGAGAGTACAAATTGTCTGTTTTGAGGAATCTCTCGATAAAGGAGTCTTCAAAACTGAGTACAAGGACAAGAAAATGTTGCTATTGGCCAAATGCCAGAAGAGAAGTAGATTTTCAGAGAGTAACAGTCCTTTTCAGGTTTCTTCTCATACAGATGAGACAGTGACTGAATTAGATGGCAGTTGAACAGATGATGTGGTGAAATGTCTAGAAGCATCTTCTCTAGACAACCCTCCACCAACCACAATAATGCTTGACTTGTCGTCTTCTTCCGCCTGAGGAGATCGGACTCTTGAGCAGGCATTTCTGATTCTCAGCCAGGAAGGATGACAAATGTTGGAAATATTCAGTCTGGCTCCCAGAGCTTAGTAACGTACAGCCAGAAGATGGCAGCTAACAAACTACTACCAAAGCTATAGAGATGTATTTATCTTCCTAGTCTCCATGTAAAGGGCTTAAAAATGATCCTTGTATTGAAGAACTTATAATGATTTCTGCAAATATCAGAATTGAAAATAAAAACACTAAAGTCCACTTTGACAGCTGTTTTTCAGATCAGTTTCCTAACCTCTATCAGTCTCGGAAGATTAGCCTTCCTATCCTGATCAGACCATCACTCTGGCAAACCATGTTCTTATGTGGTTAGAAACATTTCCAATAGAGGGCACTATGCTTTGACCTTAATTATTCTCTAACAGTATTCACAGAAATGTACCACTTGTTTGGATGGAAACTCTTTAGGCCTGGACTTAATGCAGGTTTTGTACCATTATAACTATTTTGGTTAGGGGTGTGGTTGGTTGATTAGCGCTTATACAGATTGGTTTTACCTATGTGGGTGTAGTCTTACTGTTATAACTTATTCTCCTTCTCTTATAGGAATAATCTGTACTGGTATAAGCCACCTTTACACTGGTATAACTGTGTCCACATTACAGGGGTTGTACAGTTTTAATTATGCTACTATAATATGTGTGTCTATACATGCCCTTAGAAAAAGATTTGCATCCTGATAAGAGCATCCTTGCAGGGCAGAACAGGACATCAGTTTTATGGTTCATTTCTTCTAAGTAAGGGGATTCATGGTGAATTTTAAAAAAATTTTGCTTAATCCAACTCAGGCCATTCAGAACTTTGAAGTCACTCTCAAAACCAAACTTCAAAGGATGTTTCTTCCCGGGGGGAGAGAACAAAATAAAGGAAGTTATATGCCATGTCTGTGAACAGCCTCTAGCTTTCAAAATATTATCGAGTTTGCTAAGTAATCTGATTTGTTAGATCTGCTGAGCTGGCAACATTTCTCATATATCCACTTCAAAGATTTGTGCTACCCTTTCCATCAGATGTTCTTCACCCCCTTTGCAAATAGAATGCCCCTGAGGACATGTTCATATAGCCTGGTGATTTGTGACTGGACACCAAAATGATGAATTGGATAGAACTGTGTTTATTATGGATGGAAAAAACACTTTTTGTTTAGGGGGAGCACATCTTTCACATCACTTTGGGGAGATGGTGCCAGAAAGAAATGATGAGGAAAATCAACTGGCTCAAGCTCTGAGACATTTGATTAGCTTTCCTTATACTGCACAAATCAACGAAACTTCAACATATCCTAGTAATGACAGACAACACTATATGAACAGAGGACCAGGTCATCATGTTTGCACCAAGAAGAGAGGTCCCTCCTGTGCCAGGGCAATAATAATATGTAATATATTTGGGCCCTGCATATCAAGTTGAATCTAAATACAGCATCTGATTGTCTACATAAGCACGAAACAGAAAATGGAGTCTCTACTGCTCTTTTTGTTCTGTTGATAAGAAAGATTGGAGGTCAAGATGGGATCTCTCTGCAAGCAACATGCCAAGACAAGAAGATTCTACTTCCAGTTCTGTGTGACTCAGCAATGCCCCTTGATGCATTTCTCAGAATTGTCTATTAGGCCAATTCTGTGCTTCCTTGCCTGCTGCCTTGAGCAAAATTTTCCAGAAGAAAGCATCAGCCCCATTCTGGACTCTGAAACTGTGTTTTTTCTACCTTTTGAAATTGTTGTCCTCCCCTTTTCTATGACATGCCAAAAAAACCTACTAAATCAAGGGTCAACACCTTATCCAGGGAAACTCCATCTGTCAACATGAGTTTCTGTTAGCCATGGTGATTTAAATTGGCTTTTAAAATAGCTAGAGAGAGCTGGTGACAATTCCCTTTGTGGAGGGTTACTCTCTCCTTGTAGAAAGATGTAAGGGAAGGGAGGGAATGTGTTAGGGCATGTAGTAGGCAAGGCCGGTGCATGGTGGAACTGAACTATGCCTGATCCTGATCCTTCTACAGTGGCAGAAGTTAGAGAAACTAAGTAGCCCTTCTCTTGCTCTAATTCGTCTGAGAATAAACAACTGAGGGTCAGGGAGCCACAACTAGGTCGCAGTAGCCACCTCTCTCCTCTTTGTCAAAGTAGAGAATCTGTTCATGAATATTTTTTGTCTTCTGTTTTTCTGTTTGTTTGTTTTTAATATGTTCCATATGTTGGCGTAGCTTGTAGGCTTCAGTAGCAGTTCATCCTGATTTCAGAGTTCAAGAGAAAGTGATAGTTTGCTTGAGTAATAATTCATTTTAGCAAATAGTGTTTTAATTTAAATTTTTCATTTTGTGTGTATTTACGAACTCCATGAGGTATTGATAAAGTTATAGGTGCTAGCCAGGGATGCTAAAAATAAATTACCATTTTGCATTTCCTCACCCCAAATCTGAATAATCTGGGAGATTAATTTATTTTTCTTTTCAGCTGACATGGTTCCTACTTTTATATTTTAATTTAACAGGGTCTTGTAAAATAGTTGTAGCTGCTTATGGACTAAGGTAGCTGGAGGCTTCTGGACAATCCACTTGCATTTTCACAACTCTAGATACTTATACAAGAGTCAGATTTTGGTATGAAAAACAAGGAAACGTTTATGATTCAGTATTCTGGTTCCACCGTTCACGTATTTTTATACACGATTATTAGAGAGTGATCATTCCATTATAACTTATTTGGTATGTATTTGTGGAAGTTTTCAAAATGTCATGGTAGTGACACTATAGTTAAAATGTACAGTGTCATTTAGTTCTACTCCTATATTCTAGCACTTTTAACTTTATCAATAAATTACTTTTGCGTTGAGACCCATACTTTTCAAGTTCAGATCCATATATATATATTTAACTCTAAGTCTTAAAAGCTTTAGTTTTGTAATACCTGAAGTTCAGGATTAAACACCCTCAACTGTGTCCCTTTAAATTAAACATTTAAAATAGTTGATAGCATAGGTTATTTTGAGTAGCTGGGTATATACCTCAGCTTTGATTATTCTTATTTTGTTGCTAAGCAATTTGCAAAAGTTTGGAATCAAGTTAGTAGTGCATGTGTGTGCTATATCCAAAAATGTGCTGTACAATTTCGCACTTTGAGTAAATTTGAGATCTTTTTGTTTCTGGTATTCATTGGGGTCAAAAATTAATTACCTACATGTTTGGATACTCATAATTTTACATTGTGACAGATTTTTCTACATTAAATCTCTTGTTATTAATAGATGCAACAGAATCTCCAGGTCAAAGCAATTAAATTCTGAGTCTTATGTTTATTTTTAGAGTTGAACTTTGGGAATGGTGGTGTCTCTGTTATGGAACAAGTTGTAAGTTCACGGTCTGTGGCATTTGAATCTGAATCCAGTCTTGGCAACATGGAAAACCGTTCCCCTGGTAAGTCCATTTTCTTCCTTTTATATTGAGCAGAAATCTTGCTAACATATCCAGTCTGTGTGTTTCTTAACCAAAAGATAGTTTTTGCACTATTTACTCAAGTTATCTCTAAGGAGGAGTACAATATGTTAATATGTGGTTTCACTTTTAAGACTATAAAGAATATTTGTATTTAGGAGCCCCCTGTGATGGGTTCCCCCCCATGCAGCTGGGGTACCACTGAGCCCCCTGTACCCACCAGCCTGGACTCATTTTCATCCTGTGGTGCTGTGATAAGATGCCAAGCTCTCCAAGATTGCTCTTTCACCAGCATACACACACCTAGCTGCAGAACTTACAGGCTGCTGTGATCAGTTCTGCATGTGGAGGCTCCAGCTAAGGAACTGCCCAGCTGCTCAAGAACCCACCCCCCTCTGGAGTGTAAACCCAAAATTATACCATCTTGCACTGCACAGTGATCTGTACAGTGTAAGCTCGTGAAATTCACCCCCTCCCTCAGTGTGAAAAGAAAATATACAACAGCTTTTTTTCCTCAAAATATAACTCCCCCACACTGACTGGTCTGTGATGAAGCAAACGCAAATTTATTAACTTCAACAGATAGATTTTGAGTGATTATAAGGGATAGCAAACAGATCAAAGCAAGTTATCTAGCAAATAAACAAAAACACAATCTAAGCTTAATATACTAAAGAGATTGGATATGAGTAGCAAACTCTCGCCGTAAATGTTGATTTAAACTGGCTGCAGACTCTTAAGGGGCAAGCTGCAGTTGCTTGCAGCTTAAGAACCCCAGGTATTCCTTTCACAGGCTAGAAACTCCTCGAGCCTAGGTCCAGCATTTCTTCCCAGTTCAGTCCTTGTTCCTCAGGTGTTTCAAGAGTCTCCTTTGGGCAGGGAGTCAATGAAGAGCCACGATGATGTCACTCCCCTGCCTTAAATAGCTTTTGTATATGGTGGGAACCCTTTGTCTCCAAGCTTGGTTCCGTCTTTCAGTGAAAAAACACTGGTATTCCAAGATGGAGTCCAGTACCATGTGATATGGTCACATGCCCCTGTAGTGTCATAACAGCCATGACCTGGAGGCTATTTTTACTGTCCTCAGGAAACCTTGGTCTCCCTGTTGGGAGATTAGCTTCTTCTAAGACCTGTTGTTCTTCTTAATGGTCCATTGACTTGAATGGGCCGTTTCCAACCAGCCATCTAGACTGACAGTCTTTTGCATAGTGGGCATTCCCCAGGTGTAACACATTTGTAATAGATACATAGACAATATTCGTAACTTCAGATACCAAAATGAAACATGCATACAAATAGGATAATCATATTCAGTAAATTATAACCTTTACAGTGATAGGTTATGCAAGCTATCTTGTATAAAATACATCATAGTTATGCCATAATCCTATCAAAATACTATCTCTATGAAGGATATGAGCTGCAGTGTCAAATCCCCATCAATGTGATGTTAACTATACAAAACACAGAGAGAGCAGACATGGTCACTGCCCTAAGGGATTTATAATGGTAGTAGACAGCCACATGTAAGTACATCCAAATTGTAATTCACTGGTTGATTGGAGAGAGATTTGGTCAGGTAGGGTGTTTTGTTTTGGTTTTAAATGTTACTGACTTGTCACTTGCTTTTAATTGCTTACAAAACTGCCTTTCTCCTCATATAATACCGCAGCAGTTGTGACTGGCTGACAGGCTTGAACCTAACAACCTACTGGTTCAGACAGAGGATGGTTAGCAGCTGGGCCTTTGAGTCGTCCTTGACTTCAACTTAATCATCTTTTGTTCTGCCAGACTCTGGATTTGGGGATCTTCAGTGCTTTTTACCAGATGATATTGTTTTCTTAGGCTTTCTCTAGATTCAGTGTGGATGGCAGTTGGTTGGGTTAAAACTAATTAGTTGTAAAAGTAATGTAATGTGTTTTGGGAGATCAATGATCATTTATAGTTTTTTGTTTTGTTTGTTTTGTTTTATTTCTTTAAACTATTGAGTTTTGCTGGTTGTTTTTTTTGTAGAGTTCCCAGAACATTAGTCCGGCATTTCAAAAAGAGAAAAAGTTGATGTTCTTTGGCAGATAGCATCACTTCTTTTAGTGGCTATGTGAAGATAGATGGGATGAAGAATTATCTGATCACTAGTTATTCATCTTTTATCTTTAGGTTACTGGTGGTGTAAGTCTCTTTTCTGTGATGTCTTTAATTCATTTCACATGCACAAAAAAGCTAGATTGGAGCCGCTATCACATTCATGACTTCAGGTTTTTATCAAGGATTTGGCTCTAAGTTTTCTGCTGTCTTAAGACATATTAGTGTTTTTTTAAATTATGGTAGCACCTAGAAGCCCTAACCAAGATGGAGGTCTCTTGTGCTAAGCACTGTACAAAGGCATAGAAAGGGGGAGTTCCTCCTATGAAGAGCCTGTCAGAGATAAGAAGGAATGATACTGCCATCAAATGATTCAATCTATTTTACCTTTTCTGATTCATTTTAAAGTGTAATTTAAAAGTCTCAAACACCTGATATATTTTTCTGAGTTTATTGTTGAAAATAAAAACCACTGATTCAAATAAAAATAAAAACCTCTGTTTAATTGATTAAAATATTATTGTAGTCTTTTGGAGTGGCTTTAAGGCATGGTGGTGCAGCATCCTCTTGGCATGTAGGAGACCTTTTGTGAAATCCTGACCCTATTGAAATCAGTGGGAGTTGTTTTTCCTTTACTTCAATGGGGCCAGGACGTCACACATTGTTTTTAAAAGATTTAGGTTATAAAATCAGAGAAATATAGGGCTGGTTTATTGAACAAGAAAATTGCTGCATTATGAACATTGCTAGACTACCATGGATTAATAATAAGTCACTCCTTCCAGAAATGTACTCACATCCTTTAGCAAATGCTATTGTATGGGTTTGGGATAGAACTAGAGATAAGTTCTTTCCTCTCACCAGTGATACCCATTGCAAATATCCAGATTTTAACACAAATCGCCAACCTGAGAGATTGGGAGAGTCTTGTAACATACAGTTGGCCAGCTGTTCGGTAAAACAAACTTTTCTAAGTTATTTAGAGATCAAAACTAGCTTTAATTGGCCCACTTTCCCCAGGTAGCAGTACTTTAAACTCAGAAATTATGTTTCTCACTTTTCTAGAAAACCTGTTTTCTATAAAAAGCTAACTTTAATAGATGTGATAGCATCTGGTCAATTAGGAAACTTCATAATTTATATTGATCTTTGCAGAGAACTTTCCTAAGGAAAAAATTTTTTGTATATGACACCGTGGGAAAAGGATTTGGGTAGACAAATTACCCCAGAGTAAAAGAGGTCCAGCAACCTCAGTCTGTAGCACAATAGAAGACAATTTCTGTAAGATACTGTTTCAGTAGTATCTGGTACCAGTCAGGTTAGAAAATATATATATATATATATATATATATATATATACACACACACACACACACACACACACACACACACACACACACACACTAAGATGAAAGAAAAGATTTTATGCATGTATCATAGAAATCTAGGACTGGAAGGGACCTTGAGAAGTCGTCCAGTCCAGTCCCCTGCACTCAAGGCAGGACTAAGTAATAACTCGATCATTCCCCTGACTGGTGTTTGTCTAACCTGAACTTAAAAAAAACCTTCAATGACTGAGATTCCGCAACCTCCCTAGGCATATGTGGTGGTCATATCCAGTCACTAGAGAATATTGAGATGCAATCCATAACTAAATACCATAGTTGGTGGATATTTATGATCCCGTGGTAATCTTCCTTGGGGGCTTCCTAGCAGAAATGATCACACAAGAAGAAATGAAGAATTAATTTCTCATCTGCTAGTTACTTGCTCGAATATTGGTAGCCTCTCACTGGAAAAAGAAAAATAGCCAATCATAGAGAAATGGTATAAAAATAAATATGGAAGGTTGTGGTTATGAAAAAGTTAACATACCCATTACATGCCCAGGAAAATAGAGAGGACAGATAAATATTTGCTTACCTTTTATTCATTACTCAGAGTACATTGACCTGCAAATAAACCAGCATACCTGTCCAGTTTTTTTTTTAATATTAACGTTTGATAGACATGCTTGGTTTGTTAAATGTGTGTATAGTGATTTCTTTCAATTTAATAAAATCACTAGAAACAACAAATTATAGGTGTTGTGATGCTCACTCTGTAATATGGTAACACCTGTTAAATAGAAAGATCTGATGGTTATATTCCTGTGTAATATCTCCCTAAACAAAAGCAAGCTTTTATAATGATTGATTTTTTCCTGATATTTACATGGCACTGATTGGAAACTTGTTAAAACATCCTAAATAAATGGGGGAGATGATAAGAGAGAGAAATGTAGGCTAAAAGGGGTCTCGAGAAGCAATCAGGTTCAGCTCTCCTGCACTGAGGCAGGACCAACTAAATCTAGATCATACCAGATAGCGGTTTGTTTAACCTGTTCTTTAAAACCTCCAGTGAAATGAATTCCACAACCTCCAGTGATGTGAATTCTACAACCTCCTTTGGAAGCCTATTCTAGTGTTTAATTATACATATACTTAAAAATTTTTTTCCCAATATCTAATGTAAAACTTTCTTGCTTCAGATTAGTTTGGTCTTCACAAATCCATGCTGGCTATTTCTTATAACCCTATCATCTTCTAGGGAAAATATTATTTAATAATTTTTCCTAGTTTCTTTCCAGGTATTCAGTTTAGGCTGACAGCTCTATAATTCCCCAGGTCTTCTTTGTTCCCTTTTTAAAAGATAGGTACGGTGTTTGCTGTTTTCCAGTCTGCTGAGACTTTACCCATCCTCCATAAGTTCTTAAGGATAATTGCTAGCATTCCAAACTTGCTTCAGCTAGTTCCTTAAGTATTCTAGGATAAATTTCGTCAGGCCCTTCCGACTTGAATATATCTAACTTATCTAAATAGTCTTTAACCTCTTCTTTCTCTATTTTGGCTTGTGTTATACCAGGCCAGCAAGAGCTTGGAATATTATAAGCATCTAGGGCGGGGTAGGCAACCTATGGTGGCACACAAGCTGATTTTCAGTGCCACTCACACTGCCGGGTCCTGGCCACCGTCCGGGGGGCTCTGCATTTTAATTTAATTTTAAATGAAGCTTCTTAAATGTTTTAAAAACCTTATTTACTTTACATACAACAATAGTTTAGTTATATATTATAGATTTATAGAAAGAGACCTTCTAAAAATGTTAAAATATATTACTGGCACACGAAACCTTAAATTAGAATGAATAAATGAAGACTTGGCACACCACTTCTGAAAGGTTGCCGACCCCAGATCTAGGGAAAGAAGGGGATGCACTGCATGAGCAATTCCTAGCTTCTGGATTATGTTGACTTAGTGTTAGATGGGACAGTAAACTACCTCTGCTGTGAGGTGGAACTCTGGAGTGTAGCTGTCATGTGAACAGGAAGGGTGGCTTAATTTTCATTATGATCAAAACTTGAAGTGGGGAATTATACATTGCGTAATTATATTGGCTGTGACTTTAGTGATCCCTGTCAATAGGAACTTTGAGAAAAAGTGTGTTACTCGTTGTGTTCAGAGCTATTAAGTGGTCGTCTAACATGCCACATTTAACGTGTATATCTACTCTCAAAAAGAAAACGTAATGACATTTTGAAAGATTTAAGAAAAAAGTGTCAGCTGTGATCCTAAATGAGGAACTATCAGTTTCATAATTTTACTTTTATTTTTAGCATCAGTTTTGGATGATAAAGGTGAGCAAAGCAATGAGGAGGAACAAAAAGCTATCAAGCCCACAAGTAAGGAGTTCAAGAAAACATGGGGATTTCGAAGGACTACAATTGCCAAACGAGAAGGGGCAGGAGATGTTGATGTGGACATTAGTGAACAACAACCACAGCAGCAACAAAGCCTGTCCCTCCGGCGTAGCGGACGGCAACCCAAGCGTACTGAAAGAGTAGAAGAATTTCTTACAACAGTAAGACGTAGAGGTAGAAAGAATGTTCCTACTGCTCTTGAAGATTCAAGTGAACCAGCATCCTGTCCGGTTACAGATGTGGAGACTGCCTCTGAAGGCAGTGTGGAGAGCACTCCCGATATAAAACCTGGCACTCAGAAGAGTGATTCTAAAGACAGGAAGGATCAGCCAGTCTTGGAAAGCAGAGGTGCAAAAGATGATGATGATGATACCTCTGATAGTGATAGTGATGGATTGACGCTGAAAGAACTACAAAATCGTCTAAGAAACAAACGCATTGAACAAAAACCTGCGGAATTGACATTGAAAGAGATACAGAACCGCCTCAGAAAAAAACACCTAGAACAAAATCCTACAGAAATAGTTGATGTCCAGACAGGAAATCAAGTTAAGGCTGAGCTGCCTGTCAAACAAGAACCTGAGTCTACTGATAGCACTGAGACTGGAAATCAAGTAGTTGTGTCTGAGGAACATACTGAAGATCTTCAGGTTAAAAAGGAAATAAAACCTGACTTGGCAACAAAAGAGATCAAAGACGAAGAATCTGAAGAGTTCACAAAAAGCAAATCTGAGTCTGAGATTTATGACCCAAATACACTGTACTGTATCTGTCACCAGCCTCATAATAACAGGTGGGCTATATACATATGCAAAGTATTGTCTAAAAATACTGTACCAAGTAATAGAGAATCCTCCACAGGAAATAAGTCTACTACCAAAGATTTCATTGCCAGGTGTCTATAATTTTTTTTCTGTTGCAACTTCATGGGGATGTAATAGGATAAGCTAATAAATTAATAAGTTATACAAAGCAACTGGCTTCCTGACAAAATTACAAGGATCTTTTTTTGTTTTTGAATTTTTCAATATTTTATTTTTTAACCACTTGTTCTTTATTTTCAGGTTTATGATTTGTTGTGATAGGTGTGAGGAATGGTTTCATGGTGACTGTGTGGGGATTTCTGAGGCTCGTGGGCGACTGTTGGAAAGGAATGGGGAGGACTATATCTGCCCAAATTGCACCATTCTGCAGGGGCAGGATGAGACAGTTTCAGAAACAGATCAGCAAGAAACTAAATCAAGGCAAGTAAACGTGGATGGCACACAGCTCACAAGTGTAGGAACAGTTGAACAAAAGTCCAGTGAGGATCAAGGAATCAAGGGTAGGATTGAAAAAGCTGCAAATCCAAGTGGGAAGAAAAAACTCAAGATATTTCAACCTGTAAGTATTTTAGTTGTTGGTCTCTTGTACTGTTGAATGTGTTAAGGCATTAGCTTATCTATGGGCTGCAACATATTTTTATATAAAACAAAGCTGCTAGATATTTGCTGTTTGTATTTTTCTGATTTGTAAGTGAAGATTTTGATCCAGAACTGAATGAGTGGAGTGTCACAATCATTAGGATATATTTTTTTTAATTTTTGAAGGACTGCAATTTATAAATCATACACATCAGGATAAGGAAAATACCCTAATAATGTGTATGCATCTGTTATTCTTTTATTTGGGTAATCAAGACACTGACTGAATTCCTGTTCTTTCATAAAGACCCTTAAAATTCTGAAATTGGCATGTCACTATTTTAAAATTGCCTTTTTCTAATAATTATCAATTATTTTATTTTTCACTGTAGGGAGTTAGTATTAGCAAACTTGTGTACCTTTACACATTCAAGCTGTACTGTGTACTTGGAGCCAATCTTTGACGTTGTGTTTTGGCTTTATTTCTTGTAGCTCTTCATACATGGAAAAGGGGGATTGATAGACTTTATTTTTTTAAAATGGCTGTTAAAATGTATATAATTTAAAAAAAAAAAATCCTTTCAGATTGTTCTCAGTTTCTACATACAGTTGTTACGGGAACTTTGTTTATATTAGCTAGTCTGTGTACCATTCTAAATGCAAGCAAAAAGCCTCTTAACTTGAATTTAAACTAGTTTAAACCTTTTAATGTCATAGTAATTGACCTTTCTGCTGCTGGTGCTATTTTAATATTTGCAAGCACAAGCATCCTCCTTGACTGTCATCTGTACTTTTTCTTTTTAGCAAGTTTAAAAAAAAAAATCTTACATATTTGCTGATAGCACAGTGCAATAATTTATTTTTTGGGTGTGTGTGCATTTTAATGATTGGACAAGAATACCATTTCCTATAAATGTTGGCTAACATCAGAGCTGTTATACTGAAGCCCGCCATTAGCACGATGGTTGTAGACTTTGGAGTGATATTTTTTAATCATGGACATTTTCAGCAAAATACATGTAAATTTTAAAAAAATCTTTTTCAAATATATTCTAACAATTTTAAAATTACAGTTATCATCAATATATGTATGCAGATTTAACTTAAAATACTAAAAAGTTTTTAATATGTCATTTCCCATATGTTGATATTTAATTTTGTTTTGGGGATAAAAATTGACAAACAAAGTGACAGGTCCAACCAAATTTCAGCTGTAATCAGTTTTTGCCTTTATACGATTTTAGACGGAATTATTGTCATTTATAGTGTCTGACCATGCATTTATTCCAGACAAATAATAACAGACAAGATGGAATTGTTTAATGGGCCCAAGTTACCACATTCCAGGGCACCAGGAAGTTCTTCTGTGATAATCGTCGCCTTCTCTGATCTCCTCCTCTAGTCCTTCAGTCTCTTTTCCAGTGTTTCTCCTGTTTTGGACCATGTTCACTTGGGTCTCTTATACATTTCTATGTCATAGATTACTAAATCTTTATCCAGTTTACTTTTTAACACACAAACCCTTTGGGTTTTAGGTAGGGCTGTCAATTAATTGGAGTTAATGCCTGTGGTTAACTGAAAGCAAAATGAATGCGTTAATGTTTTTTGACATGTTAATTGTAAACCTGTGGGTGTGTTGGGAGGCATCGGTGGCGGAGGGGCTGAAGCTTTAGTCCACAGCATCCTAGGGGAAAGGGGGGAGGTGCTGAAACCCAGAGCCCCAAGCCCTGACCCTAAATTTGAAAATATAGAAACCCCAAAAATATTTAAGTAAATGATACTCTGATGATGTTTAACCTGAGATTAAAACTGCAATAATTGCGCTTTTTTTTTAATCTCAAGATTAATCGCGATTAATTTTTTTAATTGTTTGACCTCTCTAGTTTTAGGTAACCCATACACTGTGCGTGCAGAGGCTTCAGTTACCCAGCTTCTGCATTTTTTTCTGTTGGTTTTTCAGTTACAATGTCGTGGTCGTTTTTTGTCACCCTGACGTGTGTCTTACCAGAAAAAGGGCTTCTTGTTGTCTATTTTCAGCCCTAAACTTCCTGTGCGACATGTTAATTTGGTTCTGTCAGCAATAACATCACTTTAAACAGATTAGCAAGTCTGCGTAAAAGAAGAATTGGCAAAACCACAAGTATGGCAACAGGACTTTGGCCTAAGTGTTACCTTGTTTGTACTCATTCACTATCCTTAATTACAAATCATTAAAAATATAGCTGTCACAGCTCATAATCTTACCATTAACAATTCTTCATTTTATATTTCAGTGTTATAAATCAGTATATATGTATGTTATCCTATGCTGGCCTTTCAATCTATTGGAAAAGTTGGGGGGAGTTATGGAAAACATCATGATTCTTTAATATTGACATTTCGTATCTTCTATAAACTTGTTTTTTTTATTCAGAGCCCAGTTTGATTTGTGAACCATGGCAAAGAAAATTCAGTAGAATTTTTCCTGCGAATACATTTTGAGGGGTGCCTCAGTTTTAGGACAGTGATATTAATTGCTTTTAATGGTACCCCCAATGTTTTGTAAAATTTAGAAATAGTTTCACAGATAATTTTAGTGTGAATAGTGAACATAAGAATGGCCATACTGGGTCAGACCAAAAGTCCATCTAGCCCAGTGTCCTGTCTTCTGACTGTGGCCAAAGCCAGGTGCCCAAGAGGGAATGAACAAGTAATCATCAAGTGATCCATTCCCCATCACTCATTCCCAGCTTCTGGCAAACAGAGGTTAATGGGTGAAATCTTGGCTCTATTGAAGTAAATGGGAGTTTTGCCATTTACTTCAGTGGGGCCAGGATTTCACCCGCCCGCTAACTTTTATATACTATTAAATTCTGGTTCTACACTTTTCCTAAACACTCTTTTAGTTAGTCTTTACTCTAAAGGATGAGTATGCAAAAGTAACATCTTCTTACTCAACAGACCTGATCCTCATGTGCATTCAGTGTCAGATGTGTTTTTGTGTCAAAATAAATCCTGTGTAATAAGTTGCACAGGCTTCAGTGTGGGCATGATTTGAAAACAGTGGGGTTGTACTAAAAGTCTAATTTGTCATGCAAAGCTTTTAGTACTGTTGATGATGAGTGAAGAGAAACAACTCCAAATTGACTTGAGCGAAGGTAGAGTTTATAAAACAAGCATTGGGGGTGGGGGGTGGGGATTTAATTGTACACTGAACACACTTGATACAGAAATAATTGTAGGAATTAACTTGGAGCCTTACAATCACTTATTATCACTCCGCAGAGTAGAATCCTACTTCAAGGTTGAATTTCTGGAACACTGAAAAGATGTCAACAAAGATAGTCATTACCACTTAAGAAGAGTAACATTATCAGTAGCATTTTTCATGCATTGTATTTTGAGCTGTATTCTGCAGATTGTTTATTTTAAATAATTCAAATTCTTGTAGGAAACATTGCAGCTAATTAATACTTTAGTCAAAATGCTATGGCATTCAGGAAAGCTTGGTGGTTACACCCTGGTCCTATATCATTGAAAAAATGGATTTTTCACCACTGACTTCAGTCATGCAGGATTGGGCCTTTAATAGTTATTAGTGACACACTACAACTGGACTCGTTAGATATTTAAAATGTAAGATGCCTCCTAGGGAGCACTTGTGTATTAATTCTTGTAATATTTTTCTCTTGCTGTGTGTGGATATATTCAGATGTGAACATGGGTATTTGTAGAGAATCATTCTGAAGAACAAGGCTGAGGGGAGATACGATTGCTTTCTATAAATATATCAGAGGAATAAATACCAGGGAGGGAGAGGAATTATTTAAACTCAGTACCAGTGTGAACACAAGAACAAATGGATATAAACTGGGTATCAGGAAGCGTAGACTTGAAATTAGATGGAAGGTTTCCAACCATCAGAGGAGTGAAGTTCTGGTACAGCCTTTCAAGGGGAGTAGTGGGGGCAAAAGACATATCTGGCTTCAAGACTAAGCTTGATAAGTTTATAGAGGGGATGGTATAATGGGATAGCCTAATTTTGTCAATTAAATCGTCTTTGACTACTAGCGGTAAATATGCCCAATGGCTTGTGATTGGATGTTAGATGGGATGGGATCTGAGTTACTACAGAGAATTCTTTCCTGAGTGTCTGGCAGGTGAGTCTTGCCCAGGTGCTCAGGGTTTAGCTGATGGCCATATTTGGAGTCGGGAAGGAATTTTCCTCCAGGGCAGATTGGCAGAAGCCCTGGGGGGGTTTTCACCTTCCTCTGCAGCGTGGGGCATGGGTCGCTTGCTGGAAGATTCTCTGCAACTTGAAGTCTTTAAACCATAATTTGAGCACTTCAGTGGCTCAGACACAGGTTTGATACAGGAACAGATGAGTGAGATTCTGTGGCCTGCTTTGTGCAGGAGGTCAGACTAGATGATCATAATGGTCCCTTCTGACCTTAAAGTCTATGATTCTATGAATATTTATTTCTACAAAATAAATTTAATAGTATTTGGATTTTAGATAAGCACTACTTTGTGTCTCAGTAAATCTTAATTGAAAAATTAATTGAAATTGGTCTGTGTAGCACCACTGTCATGTGGATTGAAAATTGGCTAAAATACTGTAAACAAATATTAATTATAAACTACAGTATATTGAGTTGGGGAGAGCTGTCTAATGGAGTATTGCAGTATTAGGTATTAGGCCTGTTCTTATTTAACATCTTCACTAATGATCAGGAAGCTGGAACAACCAACGAGGACTGAGATATAAAAGGAAGGACTTCAGAGAGATGAGGAACTAGGACAGAAAATGACAAAATATGGCTCAGTTGGAGAACATACAAGTTAATGCAAGAGTTTGTAACATGATAGGGCAGTGAAAAAGGCCAATGCAATTTTGGATTGCATGTGCAGAGCTAATAGTTTCTCTCTCTCTTTCTCCCCCTCCTTCACTTTGTTGTCACTGTGTGTAGAATTTTACATTGTGTGGGTGGTCACCATGTTACCCAAAACATTTTGACAAACTGAGGAGAGGCAAGAAGAAACCAATAGAAATTAATAGTACACCTCTACCCAGATATAACGTTGTCTTTGGGAGCCACTTTATAGGTGAAACCGCATTATATCGAACTTTCTTCAATCCGCCAGAGTGCGCAACTTCCCCCTTCCCTCCCCCTGAGCACTGCTTTACCGCATTATATCCAAATTTGTGTTTATATCGAGTTGTGTTATACCAGGGTAGAGGTGTATAGTGTGTCAGCTCAGGGTAGCTGCACTGGTATTTCCCCTCTGGCTCAGCAAGGGCACCCATCTCAGGCTTCCAGCTCCCTACCTGTTATCTCTCTTGAGTGGTGACATGTGTCCTACTCTTTTCTGACTCCAGTGTATTTCCAGGCGCACAGTCCCCTGACTATACTGTGATATCCCAGCAAAAAACTCTGCTGAAGCAGGCCTGCTTACTTTTCTTCAGAGACTAATAACCAAATAATTGCCTACAGTTATAAGGCAACACGCAGCACTTCCTATGCATGCTTGTTTTATTCTTAAGGTTAAAGGCACACAGAGAAAACCTGAAAAACAACAAATGAACCTATGGAGCTTACCTCAGAGATCACCCCAGCCCATATGTGGTCTCTGGCAGGAAAAGGCCTTCAATACCCCACTCAAGGTGTTTCCTTATGGTTTCAAATTCATCACAGCTTCAGCTCAGAACAAGCACACAGTCTTATGGGACTTCAGTAGACCCAGTCCTTTGGGGCCCTCTGTGGACCAAGGTCCTGTCTGTTTGCTGGATCAAGAAGAAGGCCCTGAGCCTGTTTAAACCCAGTCTGTTTAACAGATAAAGAAAGGATTTTTGGATAGTCACTGGAGAATCCATTTTGATCTAGTTTATGCAAAGCCTATTTAGTGGATGGCTTCAAAAGGACTGATAACCAGAGGAATTATATTAGCATCTCCATCCCCCTAAAGGAGTTGCATACAAGTTCATAACAACACATACACAATTGCATTTTTAATATAATGGATCCCAAAGATATTAAACCTAATTTAACAAAGTTTAATGTAATTCAGTAAAGTTTATATTATTTCCATATGGTTTGTCCAGGATATTTCCATTTTGTCACATCACTTCTCATCTTTAGGTATGAGTGCTTTGCAAAAATAGATAATTGATGTTATCCTAATTTTACAAATGGGAAAACAGAAGAAGGAAAACTTAAATTCCTTTCCTTATACCTCACAATGATCAAATATTTGTAGGCTTTTAAGGATGTTACCTGATCTATCATATTTCTGAGGCATCTGTTATTAGTATATGTTAACACTGAGGAGGAAGAGAATTTATTTACATGTAAAACACTATGGTGAAACTAAGAGAAAATTTAGACTTGAGTATTGGGAAATTTCTATCCTGACAGTGGGAAGTGAGTATTAGTCTGCAATGGAGATTCCCTAGGGAAGTGGGAGTAGTCCTGTCACTTGGGACTTTTAAAAGAGACTGGATAAAACTATAGAAAAATATGCTGCAGAAAACAATTCTGCATTATCAGGGAGACAGACTGGTTTAATGCAGTAGGTCTTTTTCATTTTAGATATCAATAACTCCAGGAGAAATAGATGTTACAGCCCGTGGTACTTTTCTGTTTAATAAATATAAATGAAATGGACCTTCTTATGGCTTATTTATATTTTAATGATTTTATAAATATTTTGGTTTCGTGGTGAATTTGCAAGCATAAACTCCCTAGGCCAGCAGAGTTGGACATGGGATAGTGTCAGTAGTTCACTCTGGAATCTGATATTGATTGAAAAATCGTGTTATGCTTTTAAGATGCACTAGTTAAATTCTGTTATGTATGTCCTCATCACCAGTTATACAGTTTTTGAGTTAAAAAGTGGAACTTGCTGTGCTTAAATCTTTAGGTAATGGAAGCTCCTGGTGCATCAAAATGCATTGGTCCTGGCTGTTCTAATGTGGCTCAGCCTGATTCTGTGTACTGCAGTAACGACTGCATTCTCAAACATGCTGCAGCCACCATGAAATTTCTCAGTGCAGGAAAAGAACCAAAGCCAAAAGAGAAGATCAAATCAAAATCTGAGAGATCCACAATTCTAAAATCTCAACTGCAGGTAAGCTCATGTTCCTGAATAAAAAATAGCTTTGTAGCAGCATTTTTCCTGAAGCACCAATGGCTTGTTGCTGTACAGTTTTTTCAGACAGAAATATATTTAGTTTGCAAGATTTAACGTTAGAGATTCACTCTTTTGTTTGTTTTGCCATTTTCATGACCTAAAACTACTTTAAAGAATAAGATAATTCAGTTAAATCTTAATGATAAAAAAAGAAAACAGGAAAAGGTTGTTAAAATACAATGTAGCCTCCTTTGCATAGGTGCTATTAAATTATCTACGCTTCAGTACAGCTTTTCTGAAATAATTTCCCCAGTATTGAATATTTTAAAGCTAGTTCATAGGTTAAAATTTTTAGTATTATCCTGGATTAAAAGTTTTTAGGTTTATTTTTTAATGGGGAGACAGGCTATGCAAGGGGATGTGTGTCACATGTAAGGAAATAAAAGAGAATTTCTTAAAAGCCTTTTTAAATACATATTACTTAGCTCTCTGAAACCACGTTAACATGGGAAGTACAGCTGGATGTGCAGGTTTACATATATTTGATGATAAATACAACTGTGTTCAGTTGGCTGGCAGGATCTGCTTGTGAATAGAGACTCAACACACTCTCCTGCTAGGCTAATGCATTTCTCCTAGCTTTATAGACTTTTTGTATTTTGTATTGTAACTATGTAATCTGAAATGCATTTGTAATTATTCACTATATACGAAGACTTATTTTGTCATTAAATACATGCAACATGATAACTCTTTCTGTCGTTACTATTATTAGTAATTACGGTTCTACTAATTACACAGGCAGGTACTAAGCCTTTGTCCACCCAGAAGAAACCAACTCCTGAGAAAAAAGAAATTAACATGAAGAAAAGTATGGTGACAGCCCCTAAAACTGAAGCAAACACCCAAACAGTTACTAAAGAGCCAGCATCAGAAAACAGCACGCCATCCTGGGCAAGCGATCATAATTACAATGCAGTAAAGCCAGAAAAGACTGCTGCCATTTCATCTTCACTGTTATTCAAATGTATGTATCGCATAGGGATATTCCTGAGTAATCATTTACATTTTATTTGAATACCCATCCATTCTTGGCTCTGTAAGATTAGGAAATTTGGTATCTTAGTATGACACACAAATTTTCTCTGCATCTTCAAAGATTCTCACACACTTGTATCAGGGAAATTTTATAAGGTTCATTTATAATTTTGATATCAAAGTGTACACAACTGGTTTCTGAACATAAACTTGCTGAGTAAGTTACCAAATGTTTTCCAAAGGCAATAACCATTTCTATTCTCAGAGGAGGTGAGTATTGATATACACATCTTCAAAATACTGTAAGTTACATGAGGTGCCCCTGTTATCAACAATTCACTGTACTAACTTAAATTTTATTATCATACATCTAGCCTTGGCACTTGCTTCTCAAGTTTTGCATTTGCATTGCTAGTGCCAAGATGGGATTTTTCAACAGGGTTTGTTACAGACCTTTTATATTTTATATTTTTAACTGTCAGCTATATTCAAATTCTCTGTCTTAGTCCTGCCATGAATGCAGGGGACTGGACGAGATGACTTCTCGAGATCCTTTCCAGATCTATGAGTCTATGATTCTATGATTCCTGATGTTTTGTTGTATTTACTTTAAATATTTTAAGGATCATCTTTTACTTAAGTGAGGAAGGGGCCTTTATTTCCTTGTTATCTCTGTATTGTTCATATTTCACACATTATCCACACACAAGGAAACATCTAAATGGAAATTAGGCAGAGATTTTGCCTTACATATTATAATTTTGCAGGTACTGAATAGCATCCATAACCTCTTGTTAGCTCATATAAAGGTAAGTAAATACTGATTTGTAATGTGAAATAGATTTTGTACTTTATCAAATTTTTGATTGACTCCAGTGAAATAGTGTTGTAATGTAATAGGATTTTAAGTGAAATCATATAATTCACATTTCAAAACACATGATAAATAGATGTCTAGTGACTGATATTTTCTCAATTTGAAATCTAATGAATGCAAATGTTACTTTTTCTCCCAGCTTTTGTTAGCCATCTTTTATCGGGGTTTAATTTTTATTTTCAGAAGTAGACCTGGTTATTAAACACATGAATTATGTATTAGCTTGACAAATACACATTTAAAACAAGTGAATACTTTCCATTTTGAAATTCATCTTGAGACCTAGATTGTTCAGGTGAGAACTTTTGAACATAAAGGAAACACAAGTATTTCCCCAGAAAAATTACTTTATTATTATACACAACTTTTTAGACTTTCTCAGGAATACTGTAGTATTTTGCATTTAAATTTAAACTTCCTGCTCTATTTTACTGCACTTCTTTTAGAAATGCAGCCTTAGTACATGGTATTTATAGTGTTCTGGAGATTACTTTTTTCTCCTACTTGATTTAAATTAGTAGTTTTTGATACTTTATATCCCGTAACAACTACAGAGTTGCATTTCTAATTACCATTGTAGGTTTCAAAAAGCAGTTTTTTTTCTGTCTAAAAAGGGGCCCGTTACAAACTCTTGTCTACACTCAAAAATCTGCTTTAATGGTAATACAAATAATAATATACTACTATAATTGCATGTGGTACAACCCGGTTAATGTAGATAAGGTTACACCAGTATAAATTTGCTTGTACCAGTGTAGATTATTTCTGTAAGGGAAAATTCTGTATTGGCATAAGGTACTTTTATTGAGGTATAACTGCATCCAGACTAGGGGTCACACCGATTTAACTGTTTTGACAGAATAGCACACCCCTAACTGAAAAGTAAATCGATACAAAATGTGTGTGTAGATCAGGCCTTATTAATGAATACAAGACAATTCAGTATATAGCAGATGAAGAGTTCTTTAATCAGCCAATAGATATGGAATTTTAGATTTCTCTAATTAAGGTAAGTTCTACAAATGTCTTGGATTCTGTTTGTACCATTACTAAACTGCCAAATATAATTTTTTTTCTGTGGAAAAGATTCTTTCATTTTTGATTTATAAATCTGGTAGAATAATTTGTGATTGAAGTGATCCATAGTGTCTACTAAGAAACATCAATCACAGCCTCTTCTTTTAGGGAACTTCTACAAATTGTTAAAATGTAAAAGTAAGGTAGTGTATGCTTTATTCTGTTCAGGGTATATAGTTTTATATATATATTTATATATGTATATTTATATTTATTTATATATATATATATATAGTGTGTGTGTGTGTGTGTGTGTGTGGGTGTATATATATATATATATTTTTACATTGTACTGAACTGAAATGGAAATTCTCCTAAGTAGGTGCTCTCTACCCTCAAGCTAAGGACCTGATCCTGCAAATCCTTATTCATGCGACAAACCCTTAATTGCCCACATTGTCCTACACGAGTCAAATGAGTAAATTCAATGACTGAGGATTGAAGGATCAGTCTTTGTTCAGACCCTAAATTAGTCTTTCCTTCTGTCAATATAGCACATGCATAAAATGCAGCTATACTATATGCTAAATGTTGTTGCACTAGCTGGTGGATGTAAGATTTCCGTACCTTTTAACATGACAGTGATTTTATTGGGTGGCAGGACTGAGAGAGCCAAACCCCTTTAGTCCTCTGTTAAATGTTGACAAATAATCTGGGTAGGAGTGGGATTCAGTACACTTGTATGATAAAAATGATGTCTTCCTTTTAATTTGGTTCATATACAGAAACACTTGTAACATGGTTATTTGAAGCACGCAACACACAGTTCTAAAGATTTCTCCTCCTCCCTCCAACCCCCACTACAATGGCTGCTTCAAGATTCCCCTGGATTTTCAGATTCATAGTATTTTGTGATGAGAAATTAGGCTCTACTTGCAATTTATTAAATCCATCTAAACATACAGGCTGAGTATTGGTTTACAGTGTCTAACATCTTAACAGTCTGAATGGAAATCATTGGCTTTATTGGTTCAGCTATACTGATTAACTGGGAAGCATCATGCACAAATGATGCCACAAGAATAATAATAAATTTTATTTATTTATGTTGAAGAAGTCGGCAGTATTTAGGCTGTACAGCTATGGGGAAGTAAATATACACATTTATTCTTTTTCAGAAATTAGGCCTGTTTATTTTAGTAGCTGATCCGCATTTACTCATAGCGTCCGGTACACCACATATATAGAAAATGTATTTCAAAATTAATTTTTAATTGCTACAAGGATAAAGGTCATTGAGATTGGGGAAGGTGAAACAAGGGCTTTCAAAGATCCAGGTTCGGCGTGGAGAACAGAATCAGTAGTATTTTAATGCTTTTGCCAGGACATGTTTCTTTAATGTACCCTTAGCCTTCAGTTTATATCAAATGGTTGTTAAAGCCCTCAAGTTTCAGGGCTTGTCAAAGTAGAAGTAAAATGAAATAGCAAAATAGGCAGTGTAAATGTCTATCCAGTGGATTCTCTTTCAAGCAGGAAAAACACAGCCCCAATCAAATGATTTCTAAAATAACCTGATAAAGTTGTGGCCTTTTAAAAATCATCTGCCATGTTTTATAAAAACAGTGCATTTCTAAAAAGAGTTAACTTTTTAATGCATATGTTGAGGGAGGGAGTTTAGTCTACTGATTTGATATTTAATTCATAAGGTTTTTATAAAAAATATGGTATCGCAAAGGAGGATAATATCCATTGCTTACTTGGCTCTACAAAAGAGCTATTGTCCTTATTAATATGTCATGCATTGAGTTCATAGGAATTAATATTGGGGGTGGGGGGTGATTTTCTTAGATAAATGGAATAAGTGAATTGTCAGTGCACTTCATAAAAAAAATCTCCTGATGGAAGATGGAGCTCCGGATCATATGGCACTGATATATCTGGTTGTCATTCAACTTAACAGTGAATTGTAAATTATATGTATATTTTTACGTGTGATCTGCCCCTTGTTTGCCCAGTGTATTTGAAAAGTTGTACAAAATAGATAATCACAGTAAAATGAAAAATGACGGATCCTGAAATAAGAAACACATCTGAAGGATGTCTGGATCCAGATTTATATTTAATACAGAAAATCTGCATATTATATTAAAGCTGTGGTCCTGTCAAATATTCTAGACTACTTTTAAAGTCGACCACTGGTACTGAATTGGTGGTTTTGTTTTTTCTTTTAGTCATTTGAGCCTTTTGATATACTCATATATCAGGTGGGCTAGGAGTGCAGTCTCTCTTGTATTGAGCAGCATTCTGAAAGGTTTATAAAGCTTTACTTTTTTTAGTTGAAGTAGTTAATATCTACAACAACAAAAATTTCAGAGAAATATTGTCAAACAAAGATTTAAATTAGAGAGTGACTCAGAACGGATCTAAAGAATGTCAGTGATGAATAGTAGTTCTCTCATTATTGGTCCTATAGTAAATAAGAGAAAGTGTGTTACTTTCTGACAAATTAGCCAACTGTTACATTTTTAATTCAGTATATAAAGTCATAACTTACCCTTCCACTGGAGGGAAAAAAATTGCTTCATTGGTATTTAACATCTTTTGTAAAGGTCACTAATTACAGAAGAGACCTCCTATGTGTATATGTGGGAAACAGAAGACTTGAGAAGATAACAAATATTTTGGTTATAACAACGTAGGTAGTGGCTGGGCCACTTGCTGATGCCGAAGTTCATTTAGTAGCATGTCGACATGCACATATCTAAAGACTTCAGTGCAGGTTCTTTTGATAGTAGAAGAACATTTGGAAGAGAAAATGAATTTTCGCCATTTTTACTTAAGTGGAAATCGGCTGCAGATCTTTCAGCATTTTCAAACTGGAAGATTAATCAGAAGGAGAAGAAAACCGAGGTAAAGGTCTGCCTGTATCCTAATTTTAAAGCTGATTATTCACTTATCAACTGTTTCACAGCACACATAACTTATATAAAATCATAACGCTGTTTGGTAGTGAGAGGAGACCGTACAAGACATAGTAAATATATTTTATTAGATGAACCAGTGTGTACACTAAACCTAAACTATTTTAAATTCATATGTTGGATCTTGTGATATAAGTCACTGAGTTAAGTTTTCGATCACAAAGCCAATAAACTATTTATTGACTTAGCTGCAACTTAGCTATAACTACTAATTTAGTATGAATTCTTAGCCATTAATTGCAATATTCTATTTGATAGTAGTATTTCTTATAAATTATTAATGAATTGGACTTTAAAGCAGAAATAGTTCATTAAAAGAGGCTCTGTCAGGCTAAAATTTGCCATACATCTCTCCTCCCGTCCTACAACAGTGGATTAAGGGACAGACAACTTTATGGTGCCTCCTACTGGGAAGCAAGGGGGCAACATTTGTGAAACTGTGCCCTTGATTACGTTAGCCTCCATTTTTCTTTGCCTCCTCTATGGCATAGGTTAATCATTGCCTCTGTCTAGATCTGAGCCTTATCCACAGGCTGAGTAGTGCTTACTCACACATGTTGTCATCAAAGGATTCCAGATACAAAGGGCTTTTGGGTTGCTTCTGTTCCTACACAACTGTAACAAAGTGAAGAGACATTGTCAAAGGACAGCAGTGAGATGGGAGTCCAAAATCAAAAGTCTGATGTGCATGTGATAATTGTTCTTGTATTTTTATTTTTATTTATTTATAAACATTTTTTAATGTAGAAGGTGGCATGGGTGAGGAGGGAAAGGAAAATATACCATACAATGTAAAAAAGAGGAAAGGCTGGAAGAGAGGAGCAGTGTACACATAATGGGAGTGGAGGGTAGTAAGGTGGGATGAAAACCTGTAATACTCCTGCAGAGGGAAAAGAATAAGTCCTTATCTACACACAGACTTGTGCCATTTTAACTAAGGCATATCTACACATAATTGCACTAGTTCAATGTAAGATGTGATTTTTAAACAAATTTAGTTTAAACCAGTGCGGAAGGTTGTACGTACCTTTTATTTTGGCTTAGCTTAAACTATTAGAAACAGGTTTAAAGTAAACCGAAACAAGCTACTCTTAAGCCGCAGTAGCAGTGTTGACACAGGGATTTGCACTGTGTGGTTAAAATAGCCTGAGTTTGTGTAGATGCTTATTTCAGTTTGAGTGACTTAGTTTGGTTTAACTTAATTTTGTTTTACAGGTTTAATTTAAACAAAAATAAGTCACATTCAACCTGAAATAAGAATGTCTTTGTACAAACTTGCACTAGTTTAACTAAACCAGTTTTGAAACATACATTTAAAACGTTTGATCTCCTGAAGTCCCATCCAACCCTGATATTCTATGATTCTATACCTTTAGTAGTTAAATAAGTACAAATTTGTATGTCGCCAAGGCCTAAGAGCTAGTAGCAGAGGCATTTTGCCTAGGCAGGTAGAGAAGAAAATCCACCCTGTCATTGTTTGTTCCCACAAGTGAATGTCCAGTCTCCTGATTCAAACCTATCTCATTCCATGGGATCTGTTATTACTTGTCCACCATGAGTTCCTAGCATTGTAGAGTAGTGCCTAAGAAATAGAGGGCACAGTACAGGGCTGTCACTGTGCAAATTGCCAATGATACATTATTGATAATAATTGAGGACTAGGGCACTTCATAAGTAAAAACTATTGAGGGTGGTGCAGAGAGGAAATCTTGCCTCCAAAGTACCTGAGAGGACTCTGCCAGTACTCTGGGAAAATACATACTGGAGGCCTGCCACCTTTGGGGGTGAGGGCACATGCATCCTACTCCCCCTTTCAAGCAGCTGTCACCCTGAGCGCTCTTGGAGGGCAGAAGGCCAGCACTCCACAATCACACTGTGTATCTGGCTCCTGCGTGAGGAGCCACAAGAGTGAAGGAGGAGGCTTGGCACAAGTGTCGGGCACAGTCTGGCTCATAGGGTGGTTCTTTTCTACTCGTTCGATACCAATGGAAATTTGATTAAAAAACTCACCACCCTATATTGCTGTTTGCATTTTTTTTTTACTAATATTGTTCACTTGGTTATATAACCAATGGGAAATCCCCCCCCCTTCCATTCCACCAAATAAAAGGGGTTCTTTGAGGTGGTCTCCTGTGTATTTCCACTGTTGGATTTTGTTGATTGTGTTGATCTGGGTGCAGAAGGCTTTGGAGCTGAAGATGGCCTATACTGTCCCTTGAATACACAAGTGGTTCTGAAAAAAACTAAGGCCTTGTCTACAGCAGGTATTGCCCCCGTTTCAACTAGGGAGGCCAGTTGCACAGGTCTAATCCTCTGGTGTAGACAGGGTAAATTGCTATAAGGTGATCTCAAGCAGGGAGCAAGCTGTAACTGCACATGGTAGCTTTGTCTGTCTATACTAGAGAATTGTATTTGCATAGCTATGTTGTTGACTTGCAGCATGACAAATCATCAGCGTAGACACGGCCTAGCTACAGTGTTTCCTCAATCAAGTGAGAATGGAGACTAGTTACCTAGTCTTTCAGTACCTGGGTTGTAAAGTCCTAGCACACAGCACCAGTTTAGGCATTGACATCTTGTGGCAGATCAGACACCTGATATGGACATCTGACTTGAGAAAAATAGGGGCAAGAGGCATACCTTTTAAATCTGGATTTATTAGGATCTGACTCAGTTTTGATCATAGGAATTAGCCCAAATCCCCAAGTTCACAATGGCACACACATACTAAAATTGCCTAAAAATGATACTGTAAAATAAGTAAAAGCTAACTATATACAACTATTTTTTGAGAGAAATGACAAGAACTCTGACAAAAACAGACTTCAGGCATAGGAGCGGTTCCTCTGATCACGGAAAAGAAGGAATTGAGATGGTTGTTGGCTGCACCTTCTTACATGGCATTTCTTAAATGTTCAGTGCCTCAGGAAGGTGTTTGAGTGGCACCTTACAGGCATGTCTCTTCTAGAAGTTTCTGAAGCTCTGAGGTGCCAGGTGCACATCCCAACTGTGAGACTATGCAGAGGCAACACTTGAAGAACTACAGTTATTGGTAAGTAACTTCTCTTTGTGGAGTGCTTTAGAACTGACCTTTAAAGCACCAGCTGAGCAAGATATTTCAGTTTTCAGTTGTATGTGAATGAATTGAAGGGTTTCACTTTTATTATTTAAAAACAAAAACATGCTTGCCTGAGAATTCAACAGCCCTTGCTCTGCAAAGAGATGGTTTTTTTTAAAAAGTATAATATTGTTCAGTTATTCCCATAATTAGTCATTCGTGCAAGAAGATGTGCACACCACAGCTGCCTGAAAGCTGATTGGTTTACCATCAGTCAGATAAGAGGTAGATGATGCTAAGTGGCAAAGGAAAGTGGAAATCGCAAAATCTAGGAATATTCAAAACTGAGGGAGCCTGCTCACCCATTGGTAAAACAGTTTACAGTCTCTTGAGTTTTACTCAACTTATTGCTGCCCTGGTCTCTCAGCTTAGTGGTCAGGGATGGCTTTTCCGACTTTGAGAGCACCTTTTCCTACTAGTTTAGGCTAGACTACTGCAGCACATAATAGTAAAGTTCATTTGGAAACAATGCAGCTACCTGCCTCCGAGCAAGATGGACTGGCAAAAACATATTACACTTGTTCTCTGCACAGGATGCCAGTTAACTTTTGTGTGAAATCAAAATACTAGATACGACCTACATAACCCCTATGTAGGCTTGGAGGCTGGTGCACCCTGTATGACCTGCCACACCACCTGCACTCATCCAGAATCCTTAACCTACCAAGTCTAAGGGTGAGGTTAAAGGGAGTCGGGGGCACATGGCATTCCCAATGTTAGGTCCTCTCCTTAGAAGTTTACTTCTGCCAGAAATACATCTGCATTCCAGTCTGGCCATTTTCAAAAGCACGGCTCCATTCATCCTGTTCACAAACTGCTGGCTGTGGAACCCAAAAATAAGCCTGCTGGCAAGGAATTTTCACTCTTTATTTTTTAAAGCTGCTGTGTGGCAATGGCATGTGGTGGTTTTACTTCCTATACTTGGGCAATGTCTAACTGCAGAACCTATGCTGGCATAGCTTTGTTGGAACAGCTAAGCCAGCTTAAACTCCACTGTAGTAGATGCAGCCTATGCTGACAGAAGGTTTTTCTGTCAGTGTAGGATTGCCACCTTCCTGAACAATGTTAGCGATGTTGATGAAAGCACTTTTCCATTGTAGCTCTGCTAGTCAGGGATGTGAATATTTTCATACCCCTAACCAATGTAGCTATGCTGATACAACTTTTAAGGGTAGACTATGCTTGGGACATTTCTTTCGCTTTTTAACTTACTCCGTAAAGTGATCCATATCTCTAAGTGTGGTGAGTGTCATAACTGTAGTGAATAGATAAGATCAGCAGTAGAAAGTAATACCGAGTTCTACATTCAGCAATATTAGCCCATTCCAATGATTTTCCCCCTGCACTTCTCACAGTGAATAATTACTAAACTTATCTTCCACAGCCACAAAAAGATTATTTGTAAATATTCTTTCAAGTAATGTCTTGTACTGTTACAGTTCTAGGGGAGGGGTTATTACAAATTTTATGAAGACCTGCAAAAACCTCCCTATTTTTAAATTAATTTATATATATTCATGATACTCTTCACCACTGTATCTCAGTGTGTATTATACTACGGCCATACAGTTTAAAACTGTCAGTGTGAAATACAGCAAGAAATTTAATATTTGATGGAACAATAATTCAGATAACTAAAAAGGAAGAAAAACGGCAACAACTCCCCCTCCCTCCCTCCCTCCCTTTCTGGTAAGCTGAAGTGAATTTAATTTTTAAGTGATAAAAGTTTGTAGTAACTAGATGGTTGCACACAGCTTACTAAACTAAAATCATAGGGATTATTAAATGAAATACCATGAATGGTGATAACACAGACCTACCTGACTAAACAGAAATGCAGATATTTTTCAGAAAATATGGATTTCTGTAGCCAGACTTCCATGGAAGGAAGTAAAACAACAATGGAAAAACTTGTCTGCAGTGTTGTGATAACTGTGTTGGTCCCAGGATGTTAGAGGCAAAGTGGGTGAGATAATATCTTTGATGGGACCAGGCTCTTGGTGAGAGAGACACAAGCTTTCAAGCTCGCACACAGCTCTTCATCAGGCCTGGGAAATGTACTCAGGAGTGTCACAGATAAATACGAGGTGAAACAAACTGTACGGCTTAAATAGTTAACACATTTCAAGGGATACAGTGGGTGAGGTAATATCTTTTATTGTACCAGCTTTGTCTCTAATATCCAGGGATCAACACGGCTACAATTACACTGCATACAACATATTTCAAAGGCTCATTCATGGTGAAGTAGCCAGTCATAGGAAGAAAAGCAGGGGGGTGAGCTCGGGGCGGGGGCAGAGTTAGTGTGTGATTGTTGTAATAAATCAAGTTTTGATTAATATTTTTCTTAAAATGGTTTAGTGCAGTGTCCTTTAAATAAATAAGTATTTAAGGTAATATTCAGTAGGTATTTTCAAGTCACTGAGCTATCTGAATAAAATTGAATTAGAAAGTAAACACAAGTTTGTATTTGAGAAATCCTATTACCTTCCAAGTTCTATAATCAAGAAGTCCCCTTAGGTAGAAATTTTTAGTTGCCACAATTTAAGATGTAGACTGAATTGTTAAGTATTGTGAAATTTCTAAAGTTTATTTCCTCATTTTCTGGTGTCTGCTGATCTGGAGAATTATATCTCTTGACTCAGAAATTTTTACGACTTCAGTAGTAATGCCAGTGCCACAGAATAAAAGATGCCACAGTATCTTTTTCACAACACTGCATCGATTGAACAACTCCAGAAGCTGAAGTTTTATATTTGACAATGTTTTACTTTAGGGTGGGGTTTGGGGTTTTGTTCTGTTTTTTTCCATTGGCACAATGCCAAGGTAGCATGCAACAAACCACTCTAAGCAGCCTGATGTTAGACTAAATATGGGAAGTAAGGGATTGAGCACAGTATTAACTTTCAAGCTCTGTTTCCTTTTTTTCTATTAAAGTGCTGATGAACAAGTATTTAACTCCCTTCCTGTTAATATATAGGGTAGAGAGAGATGCCTTCATTATCACTTCCACAATAATGGAGAAAGTCACCTATAATACAACTCAGATAAGTGTGTGTGCATGTGTGTGTAATATATATATTTAAAATCTAGCCATACTCAATGCTGTTCAGGTAATAATTTTTGACTTTAGTATGAAGTATATTTTAAAAAGAATTTGATAGCATACTTACCTAAAATATGATAAAACACCACAGACTTCACTTAATATAACTTAAAACTGACTCCTTAATTCAACTTGGCTCATTTTGAACCTGGTATGTTTATAAAACATCATGAATATTTTTTAGCTATAGGAGTGACCAACAAATAAATACTCCTAAATTTGCATAAATATTTTTTAGCCAAATGACAGTACTCGAAGGAAAATTTGCAGTAAGATAAATTTTTTCTGTTGAATGAGCTGTCTTAATTATTGCTGTGTAACTTTTTACAGTTTGATTACCTATTATTCAGTGTTAAAATCCTCCAGCGCTGGAGGAAAAAAAATCGTTTGTTATTATCAGATACTAAATTCTTCCCAAACAAAGCAGTTATCTCTTACATGGTAAAAATACAAAGTCATTGCAATTTTACATCAGATCATGATTTTTATATCAGACTTCTAAAGTTTTCGTAATGGGGAGGGAAAAACACTTCTAAGCTTCCAGAGGTTAGTGTTTGAAATATTTACTTTGAAAAAAGCAGTTAATAATATCACATATTACTTTTAGACCCTCCTGAAAATTCTAGTCAACATAGAGTTTAGTATGGGGTGATTAAATATCTACGCTTTTGTGGATGATGTTGATTGTAAAAGGATTTTATTCAGTTTTGAATCTGATCAGATATTTCAATGGAATTACTCTACTACAACCACTAGGAATCTGGACCAAAATAGGAATCTATGAGCCTCCCTTATGATGCACTTTGAGGCTTATCACATCTCACTTCATTTGTCAAGCACTATTACATAATTTAATTTAAAATGTCTGTTGGACAAAAGATTAACATTTTCAAAGCAGCGGCTGTGTTTAATTGTTGTGAATGTTATAACCACTAGGTCAAAAAGGCACTTCTTAAGGGAAATATGGATGGTTCAGGAACATCATTAAAACCTAAAAACATTTGTTTTATCCCCATTGTTCTGTGGACATCACGTTTCTAGTAATGTCCTATGAGGCAATATCTCCCTCTGCAAAAACAGATTTTAAAAAAATAGGTGAACCACAGAAAGGGCAAAATCTAGAAAAACAGCTAACCACGTTTGTCTTTGTAAGTGGAAGACAAAAATCTTAATACCTCTTGAGCTTTCAGAAATGTCAGAATGCTGGAACTGATACATTCCTATAAAATTAATCCCTTCAGCCATAGACATTCATATTTCAGAATTGTTTAATTGGATAATTTGCATATGACACTGTTTAGCCACATCACTTGTCCTGGCCTGAAGAAGTTTACAATGTAAGTTAGACAAATGGTGCTAGAGTGGGTTGGGAGGATGATGATGGCGAAAATATTTGTGTGTTTTATATTTATGAGGTTATGAGTATGTATTAAGCTACAAAAGGATCAAAAGTCACATCTGAGATATAGAAGTGTATTAAATCTTCTGTAATTTTCTGTTGGGTAAAATGCTTTTGGGCTTACACATGTAACTGAATTTCATATGTGTTCTGAAAATCCTTACACAAATAATAGCAACGTTGGGAAACCTACATAAAATTGCTAAATATGAACCATTTATAATTGCATACAAAAGAGTCTTGTTAGTAAATATGACTTCTTCCTCATTTTAAATGTTCTACACTATACTTACAAATATAGCAAATATTAACAGACATCTCGCCAGAATAGCCTTTTCTTTTTTTTCTGCAACTGTAATATACCAGTCAGGAAGTGCTGAGTCATTCACTGTTATCACGAGTAATATAGCAGCGCTGCTCAGATTTCCCAAAAGTCTTGGCACTGAGGAGGACTCAAGGTTTCACCCAGTTTTTCAAATCCCAGATGTGTTCTGCCTCACTTTGTACTAGGGTGACCAGATAGCAAGTGTGAAAAATCGGAATGGGGGTTGGGGGTAATAGGCACCTATATAAGAAAAAGGCCCAAATATCGGGTTTGTCCCTATAAAATCGGGACATCTGGTCACCCTACTTTTACTGAGTCACAGAAACTTGCTTCTGCCCCTTTTTTACTGAAAGCAGTAAGAAAAGATATGTACTCAAAATGAGTCAGAAGTTCAATAAACCAAGAAAGAAGGTCTGAAAGTGTTTGTTAGTTTCTGCAGCCACATCAATACATGGCTCTTGGGTATATTTGCCTCTGTTCCCAAGACTCCTGACTGTTGAATGAAGTATCTGGGCTTTCTGCGTCCAGTAATTCTGAGCCTGTTTTGGCCAAACTGAAATGGTAGGAATCCCTTCTCTGACTAGTTTCTAGGCTGAATATATGTTTTGGTACCATGGAAGTGCTTAGGTACCACAAAGAAGGTACTGTGGAAACCTCTGAGATAATCTTTACTAATGAAGGAACTAAATCTTGAGAGTTAAGAGCAAGCTTATTACATTTCAATATCAATGAAGGTTCGTCATATTAGACTGTTGGGCCCTTCTCCTCACTTCCCAGTCTATGTAAGTATTAGGTATTACTATTATTTCATAGTTCCTATACATCCTGACTTTGGCTAATATTGTCCCAGTACACCAAAAAATGGGACAGCGATAGTTACAGTAAATCATTTTCAGGACAAAAAATTACTTTAGTTCACTCAATGGAGAAATTCATTCATTCCACTTGATCGCACTCAAGGTGTCAAAAGGAAGTTGTTTCATCCTGGATTGGAAATTTTCACATATTGCCCCCACAATTTTCAGAAAGGAGTCACTTGGAATGTGATTATTGACTGAGCGAGTGTAAGTAATCTGGCACCTGTGGATCTTCAAGATGCTTACATTCATGTGCCAATAGCTACTTCCAACTAGAATATTGCGACATCTGGTTTATTAGAGCATCAGTTCCCTGAGTTCCGATGAAAGTGATAACAGACCATCTAAAGAAGATGTGGACTTGTCTCTTTGTGGCTCTAGAGACAATGGAACTTTTTCAACATAGTGTCAAACAAGTCCAAAAGTCTGTCTATCTTACCCAGGAGATTACACATCTTGGAGTCCATTTCTAAAGAGATGGAAACATATTTATCCTAAGAGTCTGAACTTTGCTGCTGCTTGCTGATTCTATTGCAGTGGGTGTGGAGGGTAAAGAACAAAACATGTTGGGTCTCCTGATAACTTGTCTTGAGGGCATTCTATGGGAGAGGTCCAGGAAGTGCACCAAATCCTCTATGATAAACTTGACTTGTTCGATTAAATCTTATATTTAGAAGTCCTACTTGTTTAAAGTGTTCTGTGTCATTAGAAAGGTCCACATTATAACTAATCTAGCTACGCTTCCCCTCTCAAACTAGAAGTAAAGTCACAACTTGGTCTTCCCAGCATTCCTTCAGAAGGAAGAAATGGAATGACATTTCTGGAGTTGTTCCTGAGTAATCTCCCACATCCTCAGTCCTTCACATAATGGACTATTCGTTGTATCATAAAAGATCCAGGATGGTGGTGTAGCAATTAGAATTGTTATCTGTAAATGATGTTTCTGTATGTAATACCCCAATGTGGAACTGTCCTTACCTGCTTTTGCTGATTTTCCTGATCCTGCTGTGCTGAATCGTTCCCTAACAGGTCCAGGAATTATAGCATGAACACCCTTGTCACCATCTTATGTCCCCTAGTGGAGTTGTTGCACAGTTGAGAATTGGGGCCTTCACTTGTGTAATTTTATACCTTTTCCTGACATCAAATTGCCTGTCTAATATCTTACAGCTTTGCAGTGGCAGAGGGAGAGATCGACAATTAGAAAAACTTGAAGTTAAATAAAAACTTACTAATAACTTGTTAGAGATGTCAGATTATTTCACTTACTTTCAACTGGAGCGATTAGAATGAGAGACTGTATGAAAGCTCAGTGCAGCAAACAGTGCCTAACGCAGTCCTTAAATTATGTTTGTGTAAAGGAAAAGTAATTGATTTTTTTAAAACAATGTTTAGTTTAGTAAAAATTAAGCTTTTGGAAATGATTTGCCACTGTGAATTCGTTCTCTCAAATTTACAAAATCTAGACAATAACTACATGTACTGGAATAAGTGTTAAGTAAATTGTTATAACTTTATTATTTAATTCAGATAGTAATATGTGGTACATTGAATGTTCAAAAAGCACTGGTGAAGTTTTTTCATTGTCATGCAAGTTGAATATTAATATCTAATTGTTAATGAAACCCATGTCTGGACTGTTTGAGGGTGGTATAGCTTTTTTAATGTTTTTGTATATATTGCGATATATCATAATTTTTCTTTGAGAATCTTAAAGGAGTTTGTTTGAAATGAAGTAATCTCAATCTCCATACTCGGCGTCCTCTTTGTATGGAATATATTCTGTCCAGTATTTAAATACTCAATTTATTCCAAACCAAGCTCAGATATACCTATGCATATTTTTTTTCATATTTTAATAAAGCCAGTGATAGTTAAAGAATTGTGAGCCCGTAATAGGTTGTATGACATAAACTAAAGTTGATGCCTGTTTGAAAATTAGACTGTTTGGAGGCATTATTTCCCAGACTGTCCTTTCCGAATGAATAACTGGTTTTCATTAGTAGGATCATCTCTCCCATCTAAATGAATATCAAAAGTAATAATACAATTATCAAATCTGTTGCAGAATGAAGATACTAAGTGTAATACAATTTTTTCAAAATATTTGTAAAGCTGCGTCGGTTCACTTAGGTATTATTGTACATGGCCATTTATTTTATAGCCATATCTTTATTGTTTTTCTGTTTGTTTTAACAGCCCAGAAGGAAGAGAAAAAGAATGAGGATAAACCCATAGAACCTACTACAGCATCAAAGAAAGGAGTTGCTTCACCTTCTGCAGTCGAGAAGCAGATGTCTTCCCTGTCCAAAAACCTTGGTCCAAAGAAGTCCCCATCATTTACTAGCACTTCACTAACTAAACACCCAACTAAATATTCTGCTGCGAGCTTCAAAGGTGTAATTCCTAAGAAATCTTGGCTTTCATCAGGCAATGTTTCCTCTTCAAAACAGTCATCTCTTTCCCATGGTTCACCATCAGTTTCCAAAAAATCAGTTGTGTCTTCCAATTTGCCTGGAGGGCTTAGAAAAACACCAGTGTCTTCCACTTCAGCTACATCTGCAATCGCACAAGCAAAAGGAGCAGCTAACCCCACTCAATCACAACCCAACTCTCAAATTCGACAAAATATACGACGATCCCTCAAAGAAATTTTATGGAAAAGGTGGGAATTCAACACACTTTGTACAGTAACTCCTCACTTAACGTTGTAGATATGTTCTTAAAAAAAGTGACTTTAAGCGAAACGATGTTAAGTGAATCCAATTTCCCCATAAGAATTAATGTAAGGGAGGCGGGGGCAGTTAGGTTCCAGGAAAATGTTTTTCACCAGACAAAAAACTAATTACACACTCTCTCTCTCTCTCTCTCTCTCTCTCCATTTTAAACAATTTAATACTGTTCACAGCTATAATGATTGTGAAGCTTGGTTGAGGTGGTGAAGTTAGAGGGTGGGATATTTCCCAGGGAATGCCTTGCTGCTAAATCAGTGGTTGTCAAACTTTTGTACTGGTGACCCCTTTCACACAGCAAGCCTCTGAGTGTGACACCCCCTGCTATAAATTAAAAATACTTTTTAATATATTTAACATGATTATAAATGCTGGAGGCAAAGCAGCTCGCGACCCCTCATGTAATAGCCTTATGACCCCCCTGTGGGGTCCTGACCCCCCCCCAGTTTGAGAACCCCGGTGCTGAATGATGAACTAGCCCTTGGCTGAGCCCTCAAGGGTTAATACATTGTGGTTAATGTAGCCTCACATTCTACAAGGCAGCAAGAATGGCGGGGAAGGGAGACAGAAGGGAGCTAGCATAGCAGACAAAGACAGACACCTTGTGTATGGGAGAGAGAGAGAGATACACACTGCCCCTTTGAGTAAGCTGACCCACTCTTAAGTGCATTGTCTTTTTAAGTGTCAGGAAGTTGAGAGAGCAGCTGCTGCCCCAGGCTCTCTCTGTCTCTCTCTCTGTCCCTGTTCCCACCCTGCTCTATGGAGAAGAAAGGGTAAGGAGGGGGAGGGGGACACCCTGACATTAGTCCCCCCCTTTCCCCCGTGCATAGCAAGCAGGAGGCTCCGGGAGCAGCTCCAAGGCAGAGGGCAGGAGCAACACATGGCAGTGGAGGGAGGGACAGCTGCAATTGCTAGCCTGCTGGCAGCTGCTGCACAGGGAACTTAGGGGAGCAGGGAGCTGATGGGGCATTGCCGGTCCAGCCTGGTTCCAAGCCCCTACCAGCTGGCTGCAATAGGCTGCCTTTCCTGCAAGCAGTGGACAAACCAGGTGGCTGCCAAAGGAAGTTAGAAGGAAGCATTACAGGACTTTAAACGAGCATGTTCCCTGATTGATCAGCAACAAAACAACTGTAACCAGGATGACTTTAAGTGAGTTACTGTAAAGGCATTAACAAACTTTGAAATAAATGTTTAGACTGCACTGCTCTTTAACAGTGATAAGGAGGCAGTGACTTGTTAAAGGGCAGGGGGAAAAAACCTGAAGTATTATGATGGCAATTTTAATATAAATTTTTAAATCACAACATAGAAACTTTGATATTGCAGTTGTTACTAAGTTAAAATCTAAAGAAAATATACAGAGTACAATATGATTAATTTACTTTCCTGTTGCCAAAGGATAAAAGCCTGTGATATATAGGTTTACCCCTTCCCCTATCCCTCCCCCCCCCCCAAAAAAAATAGTAGTGATCACACCATTTAAAAACAAATCAGTTACTGACAAACAGTAAAGCACCATGTAATTTCAAACTATTGCTAATTAGTTTTAAGATTAAAAAACAAATCAGAGATGGTTACACAAACAAGTACAATGTCATCTTAACTTTTCCTCTTTAGTGGTAGGGAAACTAACTTATTGTAGTTCCCTTGAAAAGTGAAAACAAAAATACTTGTGTGGAGAATATTACCTCTAAGGCCTTGAACCTGTAAACCTTTAAGTACGTGATTAACTTCATGTGTGTGAGTAGCCTCCCTGAATTCACAATTATTTTTTTTTTGAGATTTTACTCACAATTAAAATTGCCAAACTTAATTATTATCAATGTTGTATTTAAAGGAAGTATAATAATAATTTTTTTTTTTTTGTACAGAGTCAATGATAGTGACGATCTTGTCATGACAGAGAGTGAAGTGGGCAAGATAGCACTGAATATTGAAAAGGAAATGTTTAATTTGTTTCAAGTTACTGACAACCGATATAAGAGTAAATATCGCAGTATCATGTTCAATCTTAAGGACCCAAAAAATCAGGTTTGTGTTCTTAAACGCAGGGTATATGCTAAAATATATGAAACCTCTTTGACACTTAACATTTTTAATTTCCATATGCAAAACTCTACTAGCTCTAAATTTTTGAGACTGTAGAACTTACCCGAAGTTATTCCCAAAATCATTCACATCTTGACTGAAAAGAAGTGATTTTCAAAATGTCTTTGTGTGTGACTCATTAATTCCTAGCAAGCTTGGTTACTTTGTTTTATTCAGAATACGATACTGCTTATAATGATATATTGGGCAAAGGTGGCAAGAAATTCCAACTCTATATACCTTTCTGGCATTGTGTGACGCATTGGATGACTTCAGCTAGAGTGGATCCACAAATTCACTGGAGCTGAACAGAATGATGATCCTTTTAAAACATGAATTGAACGCGTGTGAAAATGTAGACTTGAGAGCGGAGTAAGCTGAGGTCCTTTTTATTTACAAAACAGGTATAGCATAGGTAGTGGTCGTGCAAGCTTTCCTCACACCACTTTGGAAATGCAGTTCACCTTACACAGGAGGATTACTTTTAGTGATCAGAAAATAGTTCATCTGTATGTCCGTTCAATCCTTAGTATGTTTGTACTAAGCCTTTTCAATTTTGCGTACACCTAGTTAGTACCTTTTAATATGGAGTTCATAAATTAAGGAATAAAGTTCATTCTTCTGCAAGAAGAATCTCCTTTACTAGTTATCTAACTGTTGGTATTCTTCAGCATAGCAGTAAAGTAGGTTTTTGTTTCAGGGACTTTTCCATCGTGTTCTTCGTGAAGAGATTTCTTTGTCAAAGCTAGTGAGAATGAAGCCAGAAGAACTTCTCTCCAAAGAGCTGTCTGTGTGGAAAGAGAAACCAGTCAAATCAGTAAGTAATGTAATTCTGTTTATCATGTATTCACATAGGAATTGTTGATAGGTTTGTGATGTTAATAAATGACTTTCCAGAGTCACCTGCACAAAAGTTTGTTTGTTAACATTTGGTGAGAGTGAGAATTTTGGCAGACCAATACATTTTGTAGCCTTCAGTGATTATTGAAATAATAGGTAATAAGGTACAAAGTAGAGTACATTTGTAATTAACTATTTCAATTAGATAATAGGGTACAAATACATATGTGGGTTTTTGATGTTAGAGTATAATCTTATACTTTTCTTAGATAACAGAGTCAAGAACTAAATCTCATGAAAGCAAGAAGTCAGTCATAAAACAGGAAAACATACCAGATGTAAATATGGAAGATTCTCCACCAGTGTCTGACTCAGATGTAAGTATAAACAGTTGTTTAAGTGCTGAACTACTGAGGAAAATATGACAACTAGTTCTGCATACCATTCACCAAAAAAAGAGAGCGTTTCTAAATATATAAAATAACCATTTGTTTTTTACAAGGATTTGCATTTTAATTGTAGGAGTGCACCAAGCTTATTGATGGGCATACTACTGCAGACAGTCTTTAAAATCAGACACTATATATTTATCTACCTTTTGATGCTCATTTTAAAAAGATATTAATTTTTACGAGTGATCGTTGTTTCTGAAGAGTTGATCAATGCTTCCTGATAACTTTCCATATGAAAACAGAATCGATAATATCACAGTTTGGTTGCTGGGAAAACTTATGATTTGATAGGACATATTTTTGATATCAGATGGGGTCTGAGAGCAGAACAATTCTTAAAAAAGAGAGCTCTTAATTTCCTGTGATATGTCCTTACTAAAGACTGAGGGGGGAAAAAGAAACACAGGTAAAGTGATAATGTATAAAGAATGTTTTCAAAGATGCTGAGCCCAAATGACTTTTTAAGGTTTTTGATGTTAAAACAGCTTAAAATTCAAACTATGGATTCCAAAGGCTTTGATATATTTGAAATTAATGAACAACCAGTCATTTTTGTTTTTGCATTTGTTCATTTTTAGGAGCAGCAAGAATCAACCCGAGATGCACCAGAGAAAAGTAGTGCTCCCCTTCTGGATATTTTTAGCAGTATGTTAAAGGACACAACAAGTCAGCATCGAGCCCATCTTTTTGACCTGAACTGTAAAATCTGTACAGGTATACATAATCTTCAGTTTAGAGATAATGTCAATTTAGTGTTGCACATAAGAAATCTTATGTGAAAAGGGCCAGTCCAACACTCACTGAAGTCAGTGGGAAGATGTCTATTGACTTTGGTAGGCTAGGATCAAGCCCATGTTGAATAAACTGATCCTTTTTATAGTTGTGTAGAATTAATTGATATAATTATCTTTTTGTATTTAGACCATCTTAACTCTACTTAGTTATTTATTTAGTATAGGTAGTAAACTCTATTTTCTGTTTTGAGAGACAGAGAAGAATGCTTAGCTGCAGATGCTATATAAATTATTTCATTTTTCTTTCCAGCATGATTTATTATACAAGTAACAATAAATAAAACTTTTGTTTGTCTCATTTAAAGGTCAGATTTCAGCATCTGATGATGAACCAGCACCAAAGAAATCAAAATTGTCAATGACTTCTGCTAAAAAGATGGAGACACAATCAAAGCCAGAAGTAAAGCCAAAGTATGAAAGTTCTACATCAACTGCAGCGCCTGAAACAGAGGCAGTATCTGAAAACACAACAGAAATTCTTGGATCTGTAACAGAAACAGTCTCTCAGTCAGTCTTGGAAATGATGTACTTTCCTACAACACAGGGGCATAATAATGCAGAATCTACTTTGCCTGAAGAGGTCTCCATTTATCCTACTTCTTGCATTGCAGGAGTTGTCACTACAGTAACTGTATCTGGCAGGGACCCCAGAACGGCAATGAGCAGTTCATCTGGTACTGTGACCTCAGCATCGCATTCCAGCCCTGTCCCTGACAAAGTTTCCGTGGTGGAATCCAGACAGGAAATATCAAAATCTGTTTTAACAGCTCCTAAATCAATATTAACAAAACCATCATCCTCACCAGATCCAAGATGTTTGACAGTTCCACCATCACCAAATATCAAGTGTGTAAATTTTATAGTAAACCAACCTCCTGAGCCTTTGACATTACTGTTTTCTACCAATAATATGTTTTTTCTATATTAAGAAGGCAATTTAAAATTTAAAATATGTCCTTACTCAGAAAATCTTTTGATTTATCATCCCCTCATTTTTCCTCTCCAAATGGCATACTCTGCCTACATTAAAAGTAAAGGGTGTTATGAATGTCAGATAACGGGTATATAAACTTTAGTATAAATAGAGAGAATCAGTGGAGTTATCCAAATTTACATGGGTATAGCTAAAAGCAGAATTTCATCCTAAAATTAAAATATTCTTAGATTTGATTTTGGGGGGTGATTGGAAATTGTCTCACTATTTGATCAATTTAGTAAAAGGACAAGGTCACTTGCAAACAAACATACCCTATAATTTGGATGAAATACTTTTTTTTATTTTGTTTGTTTTTATTTTCATTTTTTTCCAAAGTCGGTTATAATTTATAGTCACATTCAGTTCTTTACTATGAGGATGTTTTCATACATACAGTATCATTCACTTTTTTAGGGGAAGATGCTTACATTTACTATAGAGTCTGAGATGATAATCACATTGCTAGCCTGACTCTACAAAATATGTCCCTCACTGTACCCTTCATTCCCTCTCTCAGCATATTTGCTTTTATTTTCAGTAGGTCCTTGCATTCTTTCACCAGGATTCAGTTAATTTCCAAGCATAATTTAGATAATAATTATTTGGATTCTTAGTAGAATTAGATGTTTAAATTTTCTCGGAATATCTGTTCACTTGTTTAAAATGCTTGAATAGTTGAAGTGGGAGGAGGCAGAAGAAAAAAAGGATAGTGTCATTTTTAACCCTTTTCTTTCCCCTGATTTTGTCTTGCAGCACCACAGAGGCACGGTCCCCTCAGGATGGAGATACTTCCCTCTTTCTTTCTCGTCTCAGTACCATTTGGAAAGGATTTATTAACATGCAGAGTGTGGCCAAGTTTGTCACTAAAGCATATCCTGTCTCTGGGTGTTTTGAATATCTTAGTGAGGTTAGAACAGATGTTTGTATGTATAGAATACATATATATTTTTCATTTTTTACAAGGATTCAGGTCACTTGTTATTGCTACACTGAAATTATTACAACACTAAATGGCATCACTTTACTGAAAGGAAAATCTATCTGTTTGGCTCAGTATGTCAGTGTGAAAGTTAGACTTAGGAAGCATTTTTAATGATGAATAAACTACAAAAAGTAGTTGATAGTTTACATTACAACTGTCACTGAGCATAGGGTGGGTATCTATTTGGAATAAAACACACAGACAATTCTGATACTGACTAGAGATGGTCAAATAATAATTGTCAAAATTATTAAGCAATATTTTTGAACAAGTTATTCAACAATTTACTTTTAAATTATTCACCTTGCTCTAATACTGAACTTAACATTAGAATATTGGCACTATGGGCACTCTGTGCAAAACCACTTCTGAGCTTTTTAAATACTGGTAGCAAGTATAAACATTGCTTTATATTTGAATACAAAAACAAAATACTTAATAATACTTTTAGAATAGCAATTATAATTTCAAGCAATGTGTCTTTTACCTTTTTAAAATATTTTACTGTACTGCACTGAACAAAACAAATTGTTTTCTGTTAAGGAACTAATTTTTTTTTATTATAATAATGTCCTATTACTAGGAGACCACAAAAACTGTAAAGTTAAGACTGATGTTGTCTTACACCTTCCTTCTTTTGCAGCTGTAATATCGAACAATATGGGTAGGATTTTCAAAAACACTTGGCATTGGCCTAACTGTGCTCCCACTGAAGTCAGTGAGAGTTTTACTATTGACTTCCTTGGGAACAGAGTTAGGCCAATTCTGGAAACTTTTAAAAATCCCATCCTGCATCTAGAAATTAGGCCATCAGGGCCAGATTCAGTGCTCATTGAAGTCAACGGAAAGATGCCCAGTGACTTCACTGAGCACTGGATTAAGTCTCAGCTGTGTATGTGGTTCCCACTAAAGTTGGAAAATTTCTGTTATAGATTAAGTAAGCCTATATTAAAAGTCCAGTTTTCAGTGTTGTTTTTGATCTGTCTGACTCTTGGCAGTCAGACTTTTAAATATGTAATATATGTAGGGTATCTGTTTTTCAGGGTTTAGAAATGGCATTGTGTGGGGGTTATTTTTAAGAATTCTTTAGTTTTATGTATCTGTCCAAAATCAGGGGTTTTTCCATGTTGTCTGTTTGGATACACTGCATTGAGTAATGAATATTATATAAATTACTCGTTATAATAACATATACTTCAGAATGTTCCCTAGTGTACTGTTTCAAATAGCGCTATTTTAAAGCACACTCAGTGTCTACATGGACCACTTAATGTGCAACACACTGCGCTTTAGAAATTCCCCCCCGTCCCCCATAGTCCACATCACTGCTTTGAGTAGACAAGCTGTTAGTACTCAGTAATCCTATCCAGTGTTTTTCTGGTGTTTATTTGATAAGCACTACTTTCATTTTTTAATTTATGTATAATTTCTTTTCTCTTTTGCACTGGATGCATTTTGTTGGTTATCATCACCAAAAACCTCAAATCCAAAACCCTGAATTTATGGCAATTTGTGCATATGTTCAGACAAACTGCTGTTCCACTCAAAATAGAGACTTCACATTTAAAGAAAAATATAACTTTTTGTTTTTTACAGTAATTCTTTTTGGAACAAGTTCTGTAGTTGTAAAACAAGAAGCCCATTTTAAAAACCATAAGAATTATTTAGTTATTAAAAGGCTTCAGGATCCTTAGGTTCCTCTAAGAGCTAAAAATGGCCTTGTTTTGGTTTGTCCCTGAATTGATGTTTTGAGGAATCTATGACTGTCTTAAACCACTCGTGGCATGGAAAAAGCAGCAGTTTAAAAAATGGACTTTGCATAAAACTTACTTACAGGCACAATTTAAAAAAATATATATTTTTCAGGCCAGGTTTGTAAAGTATGATCATCTGGTATTAGATTAGAACAACCACTGGTCTGATCAACTATGGCAATTTATATGGTCCTCTGAGAAGTGAGATATTGCGCTTTTTATTATTTGTAATTGAATAAAAACAAATGGTAGAGGTATATTTTATTTCTGGGAGTATGCAGATTTGAGTGACCTTCTTGTACAAAAAAGTTGCATTTGTTAATATCAGAACAGATTGGAATCTTTCTCCCTTTTTAAGGCACATTTTATGAGGGTATTTGTCATATTTTCTATCAAAATATAAATGTGGTTTTAGGGCATAACTTTATTATTTTTAGTTGTAATATGGGAGCCATGGTGGTAGTCACTTACAGTATTTGTACTGAGAAAATTTCCGGTAGCATTCTGACTGAGAGACCCTAACTAGAACACACAGGGCCGGCGCTTCCATTTAGGTGGCCTAGGCAGTCGCCTAGGGTGCCAGGATTATTGGGGGGGCGGCATTTTGCCGGGGGGGGGGGGGGGCGGCAGACGGCTCCGGTGGACCTGCTGCAGTCGTGCCTGTGGAGGGTCCCCTGGTCCCGCAGGCACTCCTGCGGACTGTCCGCTGGTCCCGCGGCTCCAGTGGACCTCCCGCAGGCACGACTGCGGCAGGTCCACCGGAGCCGCGGGACCAGCGCGCGGGGCGGCGAGATGGCCGTGCGCCTAGGGTGCTAAAAACACTAGCACTGGTCCTGAGAACACACATGGCTCGTATTCATGGGGCATAACATTCTGTTAAATTGCAAGTAAGGAGAAGAATTTGTACTACTATGCTGGGAATTAGGGTGTTAAAAAATTCACTTGTGTATAGAAAGAGGTGCTTACCTGCTCAGTGCAAAGCAAATGAGCAGATTTAGTTAATGGTGCATATGGAAGTCCTTCAACTTTCATTGTCATTCTGGACTGCCTTTTTCCTTGTAATATGCTGTCACCCTCCCAGTAATGTGCAATAATTACATTCACCTTGCAGTTAAGAAATAGGCAATCTCATATTAAAATGCACTGCATCACCTCAGTCATAAAAGGCAGGCTAAAATATTATAATGTTATAGCCTCCTGTTCCTGGAGCATAGCATCTGATAGGCTATTGGGATGGGGCATTCTGCATTGCTTTTAAACAACATATTGTGTGTTTGTGATGCTTTCTCATATTACCGTGTAATACTTCTTGTTTAGGATTTACCAGATACAATTCATATTGGTGGGAGGATCTCACCGAAGACAGTCTGGGATTATGTTGGCAAACTCAAATCTTCCCTTTCTAAGGTACTCACTTAAAATCCTATGTTTAACAGTGAAGAAGAAAACTAATTTTATAAAACATAATAATAGAATCCTAGAAATGTAGGTCTGGAAGAGACCTTAAGAAGTTTTCAAGTCCATCCCCCTCTACTGAGGGAAAACCGAATAGATGTAGACCATACCTGACAGGTGTTTGTCCACCCTGTTCTTAAAAACCTCCAGTGATGGGAATTCTACAACCTCTCTTGGAAGCCTATTCTAGCACTTAACTACACTTATAAAGTTTTTTCTAGTATCTAACCTAAATCTCCTTTGCTGCAGATTAAGCCTATTACTTCTTATCCTATCTTAAGTGGACATGGAGAATTTGATCCTCTTTATAACAGCCATTAACATATTTGAAGACAGTTATCAGGTCCCCCCATGCCCAATTGTTTTAACCTTTCCTCATTAATCAGGTGTTCTAAACCTTTTACAATTTTTGTTGCTTTTCTCTGGAGTCTCTTCAGTTTGTCCACATCTTTCCTAAAGTGTGGTGTCCAGAATTCAACACAGTACTCGAGCTAAAGCCTCAGCAGTGCTGACTAGAGCAAGATAGTTACTCCCCATGTCTTACATACGACAAGTCCTGTTAATACACGCCATAATGATATTGGCCTTTTTCGCAACTGCATTACATTGTTGACTCGTATTCAATTTGTAATCCACTATATTCCCAGATCCAGCACTACTACCACCTAGTCAGTTATTCCCTATTGCATATTCATGCATTTGATTTGTCCTTCCTAAGTGTAGTACTTTGCACTTGTCTTCATTGGCAGTTCTGATATAGTTTTAATTTGCTAAGCCTCCAATACTATCTGGGATGTTGCCCAGGAATCCAGTGGAAACATTTAAAAGTTAATATTTTTTTAATTGGATTTATTGAAGAAAAATGTAAATTTGTGTATTTTGAGCATCTTAACCATTTTGATCCTCTACAGTGTTGAATGGCTCAAATGCCTTACTACTGCTCTTCTGTGAGTAAATGAGTGAACCAAGAGAATTTAATTCTTTAGTGCTAAATATTTACTTTCAAGTTCAAAAGAGGAAAAGGGAATATGTAATGTAGGGAAGAGGCTTTACCATTAAAAACACTTTGGTGGAAATGGAAAATCCATGCCTTTCAATATTAATATCTGTCATGATGCACCACAGTAAGTGTATTCCCATCATCAGTATTGCTGGAATGCTCAGACTACTGATTTATTAAGAGGCAATATTTAGATGCAAGATAGACAAGTAATGTTTGTTTTCAAAATTGTGTAGGGCTTAAAACTAATTCTATTTTTAATTTAAAATAATAGTTTTAAGCACAGATATATTCGTTTCAATTACAGTATTGCCCTAATGTAGACAACTGGTGTTGATTATTGCCACAATTTATGGAAGATTGTTTTTCTTTTAATTAAAAGTGAAGTACTTTCCAATGTAGTAACATCCCATTTAGCACTTCATTTGCTAGTTTAGCACTAGATCAACAATTTCCCCTTGTACTTTTGTATTGTAGGAACTGTGCTTGATTCGTTTCCACCCTGCAACAGAAGAAGAGGAAGTTGCCTATATTTCTCTCTACTCCTATTTTAGCAGTCGTGGTCGCTTTGGTGTTGTAGCTAATAACAACAGACACGTGAAGGACCTCTACTTGATCCCGCTGAGTGCTAAGGACCCAATTCCATCCAAACTCTTGCCCTTTGAGGGACCAGGTAAGCACATAATTTGTGGGAGGCTAAATGGTACTCAAAACTAAATCAATTTCAAACAGTCTAACCAAGATAAATGATGTTACTGATTTTAGGTGTAATATATGCCCTCAAGTAAGTACCAATGGAAAAGTAGTTCATTATTTAAAAATAGTTGTAAAAATGAAACCTGTAATTTGAGAGTAGCAATAAGTAAACTCTTTGCCCCAAAGCTAAAATAACCTGTCATTAACACAGTCCTTTCTGCAGTAGGCTTGGCTTACCCATTATTATGAGCATAAATTTATCCATACAACTTGGTATATAGAACAATCATTATATAAAAACACCACTGCCCACACATGTCAGCCCCAAGCCAGCAGGAAATTCCAACTTTGGAAAGCACAGGAATCAAGATATCTACTCAAATGAAAGGTAACATTTGCAACAACTTCACAGCATCATCATCTCACTCTAACTATGACTTTTTTCCTGCATGCTTGTGTTCTAATGGGCATTGGAAACTCCAGCTAAATCACTAAATGTCAAAGACTGGCTTGGGTCAAAAAAAAAATAAAAAAAAATAAGCAGCCATTTTCCCACTCCATAGGATTGTAGTCTAGCTTCACAATAGGTAGTTACAAATGGGTGAAGGAAGATTACATTATCACAATCCTGATCATTCTCATATACATTTTCTTTCATTCTATTTTTGATGGGGAAGGAGGGTTGGCAGAGGGAGTAAAATTCAGCTTCAGTTTGCTCCTCTCTCTGTGTGGTAGGCCCAAGGCTGGTGCTTCAATTTAGGTGACCTAGGAGGTTGCCTAGGGCACCAGGATTTGGGGGGACGGCAATTTGGCGGCGGGGGGGATCCTTCTGCACTCCAGGTCTTTGGCGGTAATTCTGCGGCGGGTCCTTCACTCGCTCCGGGACCCGCCGCCAAAGTGCCCCGAAGACTGGGAGCGCGGAAGGACCCCCCATCACAGAATTGCCACCAACGACCAGGAGCACAGAAGGACTCCCGCTTAGGGCGCCAAAAAGCCTGGCACCGCTCCTGGATAGGCCTGATGACTGAGTGAAGAAGTAAGAATAAGGGGAGCGTGAATTCATCCTTCAGATAGCTCTTTTTATTCTGACTTGAATTTGATGTCTTCTAAAACTGAGGTTGAAGGAGGAGCATAAATTCAGTCACTAAACAAGAATTTGTTTTTGACACAAGGTAGCAGCTCAAGAGGCTAAAAGAGTGTGAGTTGAGATCCAAGCCGCAATCAGTTGTTGTTCTGGTGTTTTTACAAAATGCTTTAAAGAATGAATATCAAGGACTAGATCCTGCAGTGTGCTGAGCTCCTTTCTTGAGAAGCTGAACGACCTCAACTTCCATATGCTCATAAGATTAGGACCCAACTTAACACTAAAATGTTCTCAACAAACCTCATTAAACACACATAATGGAGTGTTTCATATTTGGGCCAGCTCTTTATACCAAGTGTAAAAAAAATATTTTGGTGCCACTCCCTTCCTGTCTCTCCCACACCATCTTAGAGAAGCCTATTCTGAAGATTCTCAGCCTTCGATAGTGGAGAAGAAAGGCTAGCTGTGTAACCATCCATTCTTGGACTACAACAAAAGGGGCAGTGTCTATTCCTACCTATCAGATACTTATATGGCCCCCATTATCATAGTATTTGAACACCTCACAATCTTTAATGTATTTATCCTCACTAGGCCTCTGTGAGGTAGAGGAAGCACTGTTATCCTTATTTTACAGCTGGGGAACTGCGTAACAGAGGTACCAAGTTATGTGCTCAAGGTCACACAGAAGGTCTTTGAATCAGGGAACTGAATCTGGGTCTCTGGAGTCCCAGGCTAGCAACCTAACCATTGGACCACTCTTCTTAACACACAAAAAAATTCCTACACTCAAAGTGCTTTCCCCTGTGGACCATGATGAACAAGAGGAATAGGACTGGCCCATCAGTCAACCCGAAGGAGCCCACAGTCCTGCTTTGTTTGACCTTTGATTTTTCCCTAGCTTTGTAAGTTTTCTTTTTCAATTAATTTTAATTAGTTTTCTCTGATCTTGAGAATCTGGTAAATGTGAATAAATCAATGCTTTTAAATCTTCTTAGTAGGAACTTGCAGAAATCACATATGACCCTTGTGTGGGCCTTCTGCACTGGAGTGAATTATACCCAAGACGAGTTCACAAATTGATTAGCCTCTAGTCGGACAAAGGTTATGGTTCTAAATTCTAAAATTAAGTCTTTCTCAAATACTAGAATTAAGGAATACCATGGATAAAATACATGGAAATTACAACCAGCTATTGAGTTTTAAAATCAACATTATTTGTATAGAACATCTGTCCCTTCACAAATCTAAAGTATTAAGAGGGGTTGGTTGGCTGAGTTTTTTGGGAGACTGGTGATGGGAGTCGGGGTTGACCAAGATTTTCAAAAGTGACTAATGATTTGAGTACCTCAGTTTAGGTTTCTGAACTAGACATTCAAGGGGCCTAATTTTAACATTGCTTTCTGAAAATCAGGCCCCTTTAAGGTCTCATGTTGGGCACTCAAATCATTAGTCACTTTTGAAAATCTGGGTCTTTTAATTTTGACATTTGAATTTTTATATGCTACATATGTCTACTGATTTTTTCCATGCCAGCAAAGGTTGGAGTGTTAGAAAAAAAAAAAAAATACTGTCTCTTGAGGAAGGGGTGTATTTTTTGTGATTTCAAATGTATGAATCTAATGTGATGCTGTTGGACTCCAGAGGGAATTGCATCTGCCGCCAGGACCTCCAGTTGGCAGTAGTGGTGAAGTAAAGGGTGAAATGAGGGATTCTTAGAATGACCCCTCTTCACCTAAAGAAATGTACTTCAAAATGGGCAAAGATAGTAACTGTAAGCAAAAGAATTCCATAGCCAATGATCCTAATGGCAAAACGCTCACTGTCCAAAAGATTGTATCTGATTCTATACCTAGGAGTGTCCAAATGGCCAGTATCAACAACTTTCAAAGGATTGGCTTTGTTTTCATAGCATACAACACATTACTGGTTAAAAGGTTTTTTACTTGTGTGTACATATATCTATCTTTTGCTCTGTATTTGCTTCGCTCTTGAAGTATATACAGTGGCATGCATTTTCTTACTAATGGATGGTTATGCCTTAATTGGAAGTAATACAACTATTTTGCAAATGCAAACTATACTATTTCAGCCATTTTCCCTCTTTTAAATAGTTCATGATAACTTCATTGGAAAAGTTTTGACTTTCCCTTTTCTGCTTTAGTGGGCCAATATGCTTTGTGGCATCAGTTTATTAAAAAAGTGTTAGGAAGGGAATTATATCAGTTTATGGCACTCACCAAGCTCTTGCTCTACTAACATCCTAACTTTTGCAGGTCAGAAAGGATTTTCTAATTGTATCTTTGAAGTATCATTGCTCTTCTACTTTGTGTAAAATTAAATCTTTTTGGGGAGTATCAGACTAAATTAATTGGCATTGCTAACAAGGTTAGTCCAACTTTTTTAGTTAATTATTTACAGGATGCTTTTAAACCTAGAATTACTGGCATCCAAACTATAGATCAGGGTGGCCAAACTTTCTGACCCTCCGAGACTTCCTTCAGAAGTTCGAGAGTAAGAGTGCATCTGCCGAGGCTTGAGGGCTTCAGCCCCGCGGGAGGCACATGATGGGGTTCAGGGCTTCAGCCCTGCTCCTGCTAAAGCCCCAAGCCCTGGCAAGTGCCTCCCACAGGGATGAAGCCCTGAGACCCACCCCTCCCGCTGCGCAGAAGCCCCTATCCCACCACCCTGCTGCAAGGTAGAGGTCCCGAACTTCCACCCTCCCCAAGTCTGATAGGTGGATAATGGGGGGGGGGGGCGTGCTCCGTGAGCAGAACTTTAATGGAAAAAGAGCGACAGTTTCACCACCCATGCTATAGAGAATCTGAAAATATTATACACTTTAGATGAAAAGAGATGTTAAGTGCAGGTTCCACTTTTAGGTCTGAAAGATGGGGAGGGCATATGGTTTAAATAAAAGACCCAATACAAGACCCTTCAACTTAGACTTCTGCCACCAGACATTCCTAGCAAGTGTGAACTGATAGTTCAGTGTTTGTTTCATAACAGTGCTTAATTGCATTAATATTTTAAAACTAAAATACAGTATAGGAATATTGAATTTATTCAGGTAAGCACTTTTTCTCTGTTCTTCTGTGTATGTGTATATGTATCAATACCACCACATAAAACATTGTAATCCACATTTTCAATTAATATCAGATGGAATTTACTGCTTTCTTTTTCTTCATAGTCAATAAAAGTATTTTATGGAAAGTGGTCATTGTCTCTTTAAATATAAATGTTTTCATAGATGTTGCATAACAGTCTCACTGTACCTTAAATTACAGTTTAACAAGAAACCAGAACATATCCTCAGAAATCTGTTAAGGAAAATACAGATATAAGTGAGCAAGCAATAAGTAGATGATGTAGTAAACATAAAACCTTTTTCTGCCACCATTTCAAAAATCCTAGCTAGAAGATATTAGAACTGTGCAAAAGAGTTCCATTATACATTTCTTTCCTGGTTGTGGTGGACTGACAAAATGAAACTGATGACGTCTAAACTAGAATTGTACCTATTGCTTCATGAAAAACTTTCACATCCATTTTCTTGCATTTAATTGGGATTTAAAAATTGAGGGGAAATGGGAAGATGTCCATTAGAGATATTCATCAAAATACTATAGTATCTGAAGTATTATCAGGTGGCAGTTCCAGGTTATTCCAGTAGGAGTTTACTGTGTTTCGCTGTATCATCCCTAAATATAGTCTGAATGGCGCTCACACACAAATTAGCACTTTTCATCTGTAGATCTCAAAGCAATTTTCCAAGGAGAGTAAGTACAATCATCCCTATTTTACAGATGGGAAAAGCACAAAGAAGATATGACTTTTCTAAGGTCACACATTGAGTTAGTGACTGAGCTGGAATAGAGCCTAGGTCTCCTGACTCCTACTCCTGCGCCCTATCTGCTGGACTGTGCTGCCACATATGCTTCCTTTCTATTACATTTTACTTCACCAGGTGCTAGGGTGACCAGATGTCCCAATTTTATAGGGACAGTCCCAATTTTTGGGTCTCTTTCTTATATAGGCTCCTATTACCCCCCCACCCGGTCCCAGTTTTTCACACTTGCTGTCTGGTCACCCTACCAGGTGCATAAATCTAAAGGAGGAAAACAAATCAATTTAAAATGATATGCCAAACACTTTGTGTTCAGTGGAAACACTTGCATTTTTTCTGCATGATTGTTCACTTTTTGGTGACTTATTCATAGATTTTTGATTCTCTTTTTTGGAAAGCGGGACATCAACTGGATCACTTAGGCCATCCTGCTGCAGTGTGGCAGGACTGATTTAATTATCCTTGAATCATCCATGAAAAAATTGGTGTCAAATTTGACCTTGAATCTGTAGTGAAGGTGATTACTCAATCTTTTTTTATTTGTGTTATTTTAGTGACAGAGGGCCCTACTCATGGACCAGGATCTCAGTGTGCTAGATGCTTATTTTATTGGTCTTTTTGAATTTATAAACACGTTTTGCTGCAACACAACACTGTTACTCCCTTTTTTATTTTTTTATTTTATTTATTTTATTTTGGTCCTCCTTAATTGATTGGGGGGCGGGAATTGTTCCTTGGCTTTGTCATATCACCCCTTTTACATACTTACGATACTGTGTCTTCCTTCAGGTTTTTTACATTTTACTGTGGACTGAATGTAGTTACTTTCTTCAGAAGTCTCACTTTAGCTGTTCCGTGTACTGTATCCAGTTTGTGGTTTTTCTTAAAATCCAGTGTCTAAAGCTGACACAGTTCTCCTGCTGAGTTCTGAGTGGAATTGAAATGACTCTTCTGATTTTTTTTTTTATATACATACTAACTCCCACAATACCATCCTGTGTAGCAATTCCATTTATTTTATTTTTGCAACTATGTTGTATTGACTTCATTATAATACTCCCCCAAACTCTTCTCTGTGCCCCTACTACTTGACCTCAGTTTTCTCCCATCCTATATGTAATTTTGTTTTTGCCCCACTAAACTTGATTCATTTTGGTTTCTTTCTTAATATAGTATATTTTAACTCTTGTCTTTTGTATTGTCTGTCAATATTAATGTATTCATACATCCATCTGCCATGTTGATAATGAAAACAGCAAATAGTAATGGAACCAGAATGGACAGCAGTGGCACTCCACTCAGTACTTTCTCCAGACCTGACACTGAAACTCCTGCTATCAGAGGATTAATAATTTCTGATTGATCGTTTTTATTCACTTCTACATCTCTGATTCAAAGTTCAATAGTTTTCCTGTGAGAATGTGACATGAAATCCTGTCAGATACCTTATTAAAGTAGATGCATTTTAATGAAAAAGCAATCTATTCTGTCCCCATAAAAAATATTGCATAAATGTTGGCATATTGATTTGATTAATTACAATAGTAAATATTTTTTTCTGAAAATATGGAAGAATACAGATTCTTCCCACACTACTTATAGTGCACTAAAATATCTGAATATCAGACTTCTGGAAAGATAAATCTTTACAACAATAGGTGTATCCTGTATGTAGAAAAAGACTCTCTCATCTCAGCAGATATATTAAAGACAGTGGAAGAAAATGACACACATATTCATCATAGAAAAAGAAGACTGTTCCATTCAGCAAGTATATTTTAACCTACTTCATCAGTGCATACTTTAAAACCGAGAACAGAACTCCAGTGGCAGTTTTGAATTATCACACGTGCTACAAGTGAGAGTTTAATTTTGAGCTTGCGGTAATGAAAGTAAGAGTAACATATCTTCGTCTATACAAATAAAAAAAAATGTATTGTAAAAGATGCAAGCATATGGGGAAATGAGCATTTAGCGTATCCTGTATTTCCATGACCACAGTTTAACAAAATCAGCAGCTGGACTTCAAACATATAGTGGGATAAAGGCTTTTTATAGATATAGACATAGATATAAAACTAATTCATCATTAAAATATACCTACTAAATTCATTTTGTTACATTAGTTTACAGCACTTTTAAAATGCCTTACCACCTGAAAACCAGTTGTTAGGGATTATTTGTAGAATGACGTCAACATTTTCAAACCTTGGTTCCTCAAATTAGACACTTCAAGTGATATTTGGACATCTACATGGAAGCTGTCTGATCTTTAGAAGTGCTTGTCACTCACAAATCCCTTTGAATTCAAGTTACTGCAAGTCCAAAGCACCTTTCAAAATCAGACCACTTCTGGATATAAGAGTAACTTTTTGCCCTGGGTGTATGAAAATTTATGTAAATGAGATGCTAGCATAGTTTTGATTACAAACTTTAAAAAAATTCCTATTTTGCTGAAATTTGGAATATATGATAATTGAAAGGCAAATATTATGTACAATTTGATATGAGCTATTGTTACATTACAATATCAAAACATAATCATGGATTAGGACAATTATCAAGCTCTAGACAGATCTGATTTATTGAGGTAAATACTTAAAATACATTTAATAAAGTTTTTCATGCTATTTTTTGACTAGAGCTGGTTGAACTATTTGTTTCAAATATTTTGTTACAATTTTTTACCCTTTTTTTTAGTTAATGAGTAGTTTGCAACAGATCTTAATTTCTGCTTCACCAAGTAGTTATAGTGGATATTTTCCATCCTGTGAGGGGTTGTTTTTTTTTTAAACAAGTAAATTATTCAGTGTTTTTTAATTTGAGCTGTAACCAGTCACTTAAGTCACAAGGCATTGCCTCTACTCCTGATTAGATAACTGAAACTTTGAAGACAAAAGAAGAGCAAACTCCTAATAAGGATTTTTGGACAAATAGAAGTTGGTGAAACTTTCAGGATTTGTCAACGTTTACATGACTACATAATGGTCATCTGAATACTTGCAAATAAGAAACTGACCTCTCAATTCACAGTGAACCAAACTCAACATTTATATCCACAAACATTCACAAATCGGGTATTTTCCTATTTCACTAGCTCTCCTTTTGAAAGATGCAGTTATAAGGGATAGTGAGATTGAATCCTTAACCAAGCACATCCCTGAATTGATCTAATAAACTTTATAATTAATTTTAAATGGTGCTAAAATGGTCTCTTGCTAAATTCCTGATACCCAGACTCATCATAACTGCTACAGCTGACTTTAAGCAGTTGAGTGCAAGATAGGTTGTTTTTGGACAGACCAAAGATTTCTAAGGTCTTTTCCCAAGAGAATGCTTTATGTTTAGTTTCTAACCTACCTGATCCCCATCCCGCCTCAATACCCATGTTATCTTTTTCCCACTAGAAAATTCAGATTCTTTGAAAGTCCCAGTGTCTTCCAGTGCAGCTTGCCTCTCTTTTCCTATGACTGATTTAAGTTTATTTTAAGGTTATCTCATTTAAAATAAAATTATGGCAGAGGGGGAAGAAAACTGGCAGTATTTGTGAAATGCTAAATTTAGGTCTGAGTATTATCCCTATGACACGGAATTCACATAAATGGAGCACAGTATTTATTACAAAAATCAGAATAAAGGAATGTTTACAATAATATAATGAGTCAAACACCATCCCCAGTTAATTTTTTTTTAATGTCTAAATTGTGAGACTTTAACTCCATATTGTACAAGCAATTGGATTTGATGTAGCTCATGCAGACTGGTATTGTGTTAGGATCCATGCTCTTACAGACGAGGTGTTACATACCATACAAGCAGCAATACTTGAGAAAACTGGGTGAGTTCATGAATCAAGGCATGTAGGTTTATGTCTGAATTTATTCTCTAAAACATTTAAATTCTAGTAGAAGAGAACACTCTCTGTTTTTCAATATACTTAAACCTATGTTGAGGACCACTTCCAGTAGCTAACCAATTCTTTTAAGCCAGGGGTAGGCAACCAATGGCACGGGTGCTGAAGGCAGCACGCGAGCTGATTTTCAGTGATACACTGCCCAGGTGCTGGCCACCAGTCCAGGGGGCTCTGCATTTGAATTTAATTTTAAATGAAGCTTCTTAAACATTTTAAAAAACGTATTTACTTCACATACAACAATAGTTTAGTGTTCTATTATAGACCTATAGAAAGAGGCCTTCTAAAAACGTTAAAATGTATTACTGGCACGCGAAACCTTAAATTAGAGTGAATACATTAAGAAATGGCACACCACTTCTGTAAGGTTGCTGACCCCTGTTTTAAGCAATCACTGTAGGGTAGCCTCAAGATTTTCGTTACAATTTTTTCTTTTTAATAAAGACCACTTTTAGTGGGCAACCAATTTGTGGAGGTTGCTTAGGTATTCACTTAAAACAGATTCACCGTACATTTACCAGTTGCCCTCAGAAGTATTCATAGTTTTTAGATTAGTGCCGTTTCCCCCACAATTGACAGCAGACTCATGATATGATTTTAAATTCTCTTGCTTTAATGTTTAAATCTTAGCAGTCATGTCCTTTGAGGAATGCTGCCTCCATACCGTTATGATAAGCATGCGAGCTTCAGTTGTTGCTGAAGGATTAATGTTTGACAAAATGGTTCGTTAGTTTGAAGCCTAGGAATATCACACAGAGTAATTTTGAAAATAATTTGAAAGCAAAATATAAAATTTTCCATGAGTGGGTGTGATATGGAGAACAGTATCAGTTAACTGAAACATGCAACATCTGTCAGTAGAAGACTTACTGGAGAATCTCATCAGTGCAAGAAAAAGAGGCAAGAGTTTGAAGAACACTGTTCCCCTGCTACATTTGAAAAACAAAATTAGAAATGTAAAACTGTAGTGCCATCATAAGAAGCTGTTCTAAATATATTAGATTACATTAGTCCTATTATACAGACAACTGTTCTGGAAAGACTGTTGGGGGTGGGGGGCTAGGCTTAAAATATAATCAAAGAGCTTTCTAGATTTTTACGCCATTATGTTACTGGTGGAAATACTTTTCAGTTTGTTACAGTACACAAACAAAAATCTGAAATGCTTGTATAGATTATATCTGTAACCAGAGGCATGTTAATATGTTTGTTCATTGCCCACCATCCTGTGTTCATTTGATTAACCTCCCCAAGTATCATTGGAAGTTGCGTGGGAGGGGAGAATGGAATTAAATAAAATAGTATGAAGCAGTCCCTATGAACACCCTTCAAAAATGTCTTTCTCTATATCCTAAAATCTTCCTGTCAGTTTAGCAAGTGCTTTCCTAATGACCTGATCTTGAAGCTTTTACTTAGGTGAGTAATCCTATTAATTAAATGAGACTACTCACCTATGTAAGAGCTGGAGCACCATGCCCTAAATGGTTAACATTCAGTTATGGAAGGTTGAACATCACGTCCTCTGTTCTGCGAGACCCATACTCCTGTTCATTTATCTAACAAGCATCTTAAAGCTTTCTTCCATGTCACCCCATCTTGGAATGCCCTCTCCAAACTGATCCATATAGCCATTTACCCTCTCCTCAAGATATATTTTTACTATGAAGCCTACAGGAAATTGCCCAAAGGTAATGCTATGAAGAAGTCCATTGGAGATTATTAATAGTTACATATATTAAAATTACTTGCAATCAAATTGTGCAATGGCTAATTTATGTTCACACACAATTTTCTGATACTCTTGTCTTGCCTCTCCTGTCCCCTTTTTAGCATGTGCTTCATTCACTTGTTTTCTCTTAAATTAGATTGTAAACCCTTTGGGACAGTGACTTCGTCTTGCTATGTGTTTGTACAACACCAGCATAATGGGATCCCAATCCCAATAGGTACTGTCATGATACAGCTAAAATAACAATCCAGGTATTAATGACTGAAGCATATATGTACAATGTATAGGCTCCAGATTATCCATACCTACCTTCTGTCTGAATGTCTTTATCTAATAAACTGTGAACTTATGTTCCTAATTGTGCTCTAATTATTTAAACATATCTGGAGCTGGCTCAGTGATCCAGATAATTGGTGTCTTACTGTATAACGTGCAAAGGGATGTTCCACAGTACAGATCATATTTCTGGTAGAATTTTCAAATCAGTTTTTTAAATCTTTTCTTTTATACCTCCACAAATATCAAACATCATCTCTACTTTACCCTTAACTTGTCTGATAGGGCTTGGTATGATATGCTAGTAAGCCTCCAGCTTCCCTGCTTTTATTACACTTCTCTTTTTAAAAAATAGCTTCATCCTTAAAATGAGCTGAAATTATCATAAAGAATTTTCAACAAGGAAATGATTTTAGTACTGTTACTATTTACTTATTAAACACCCCAGCTGAGTTTTTGAAGCTAATCTAATAGCAGTACTCTAACAAAAATAAACAGCTTTAAGAGTATGATTATCATTTAGAGTCAAAAAATGTGGACCTATCTTAATATTTATATAGTCCCTCTTTGATGATTTACTATGCTAGTTATATAATCCTTTTTGTTAAGCATTTTCCTTTGAAGCTAAACAAAATGTTGACCTCTTTTAAAAAATGTGCTTTTAAAGACAAAGTTACCATATTCTTAATGTACTACAGAAAATAGTTTGGAAATATTCAAGTGGCATGAGCTAAATGTTTTAATAATAATTCTTTGCATTTTTTATTGTTACTGAGGTGTTCGGAATGCATGTATTATTGCAGCAGGCTTTCCACATTTTATCTCTCCATTAGTTACAGTATATTTACTGATAACTTATTTGATTTTTTTTAACCATTGCAATAGCATGTTAGCTTTGAGAAGTGAACAAGGTACACTAGTAAGAAAAAAGAATATTTAATGAAGTATGTTTCCAACACAGAGATTTGATTTTTTATGTTAATAAGGAAGTCACTATTTTAATACCACCACTTATTGCTAGTTTTTTCAATTAAAATATTTCACAAGAAAAGTATCAGAGAATATATTTTTAACTGAAATATCCTATAATGTACTTCCTTTTTTTAAAAAAAGGACTAGTGAAAAATCTGACATAACTACATATAGTGCAATTCAAACAGAAGTTCCACACTATCTGTATTGATCGTATGTATTTTCTCTGTTGTGTGCTTTCAGTGCTGTTGTAGATCAATCGGTTACTGCTTTAAGGATAAATAACTACCTTCTAACACAATCTTGTTTGTCTTCCAGGTCTTGAATCATCACGTCCAAATTTAATTCTTGGATTAGTGATTTGTCAAAAAGGTAAACGTCCTGCAACTGTTCTGGAGTCAGACAAGATGGAAGAAAAGCGCAGCAGAGTTCAAATACAGGAAGAAACTGAAGTATCAGTGTACCCTAAAGGCCCTATTGTTTCTCACCAAGAAAAGAAACCTTCAAAATACACACTTTATTCTGGAGAAACTGCTGTAAGTACAACGCCACCTGTATCTCCCCCACCACCACCACCGCTTTCCATTCAAGAACCATCCACAATAACACCGTCAGTGTTAAAAATACTGTCATCGATTAAAACAGGAACCACAACAACTATGATACTGCCAGTTCCAACTTCAGCAACAGCAACAGTCACTGGCACAACTACTTCATCTTCTACAACTTCGTGTTCTTCAAAAACAGCCACACCTCTTGAGCACATCTTGCAGACTCTTTTTGGAAAAAAGAAAGCTTTTGAGTCTGTTACTAAGGACTCTGAAACTGTTCAGTCTTCAAACCAGGAAGCTCAAGTTACAATAGATGGAGCGTCAGCTGCTCCTTTATTAGATCCAATTGTACAGCAGTTTGGGCAGATGTCTAAAGATAAAATTATTGAAGAAGAAGAAGATGACAGACCATATGATCCTGAAGAAGAGTATGAGCCAGACAGAGCTTTTGAAATACAGACTGGTGAAAGTGAAAAACTGTATGATCTTGAAAAACCTTGTGAAACATCTGAACAAGAGGATGAGGCCTATGATCCAGAAGATGAAACGATCTTAGAAGAAGCAAAAGTTACTGTTGATGATTTACCTAATAAAATGTATGCAGATGTGAAAAGCAGTGCTGTGGAAACATCCACCCCATATGTGCCTGATGTGTCTGCTCCCTCATCCTTGGTAGAACAGCAAAAAATGTTGGATGAATTAAACAAACAAATAGAAGAACAGAAAAGACAACTGGAAGAACAAGAAGAAGCCCTCAGACAACAAAGAGCAGCTGTTGGTGTTTCAATGGCTCACTTTTCAGTGTCTGATGCTTTAATGTCACCTCCACCAAAATCATCCATAACAAAGTCTGACTTATTCCAGCAGGAACAACAAATTACAGAAAAATCAGATTTACCTTCATCCTCAAATCAGCAAGCACAAGCGCTAAACCAGGGTTCGGATCTGAGACAAAGTAGAGATCCTCGACAGGCTAGAAGGATGGCAACAGAGAATAATGACAGTGCTGATTCTCGGATAAAGCCACAAATAGTACACAATGAGACATCTACAAAAGAAGTTATTCCAGCCAATTATCCAGGCTTGTTACAGACGTCACTTGACAAGGAAGATAAAACATTAATTCCTGCTACCCAGGCTGGGTATAGTGAGGATAAGTGGGTTCCAGGTGAAAAAGTGGCTACAGTCTCTGAACAAGATGCACCTAATGTCAAGTTTGAAAACACTGCTAAAGTTCATCTGGAAAGTGTAAATCAAACAGCTTCTGGAGAAACTTCCACATCCAAGCCTTTACGTAAAGTACTGCTTCCAACACCTCCCAGTACATCTTTTCAGCCCAATTTCCCTACACCAAATGATGGTCAGTCTTTGCAAGATTTGCATAAAGTAACTTGGTCAAATGAGTCACAAGATGCTAATTCTCCATCAGTAGGAAGAGATTCTTTTTCAAATCCAATCTTTACACCTCAGGAAAAGATAGCTGGTCACTTTGAACCCGAAAGAAGTCTCTCTTCAGTACAGTACGAAGATCAAAGAAATTCTCAGTCCCGTCAGTTTGCAGAACAAACTGAATCTCCAGCTGTTCAAAGTGAGGGAGAAAAAGGACCTCTCCCTCAACACTTTGAAGAAAACCGAGGAGGGCCTTTGTCTGGGCAAAAAGGAGGGCTTCCACCACTGATGTTTGGTGCATCTGTGGGACCTCATGGACCCAATTTTATTGGGCAGAGAGGACCAGCACCACAGTTTTCAGAAGAGCATGGTTCGTCTCCAAATAATGATGGAGAAAGAGGACCTCCACCTGGTAGATTTGGAGGACAGAAAGGACCTATTCCTTCATTATTTTCTACACAACATGGACCACCTCCTCTTTTTGGTGACAATAGGGGCCCTTCACCTTCCTATCTTGGTGTTCCAAGAGGAATGTCGCCATCTCAGTTTGAAGATCGTAGGGAACCTCACATGGAACAGAGAGACTTCCCAGATTCCCAATATAATGAAATGATTAGGCCTCCTGGACAATTTGAAGGACCAGAACCACCCCAGTTTATGGGAAATAGGGGGCCTTCACCTTTTCATTTTGGAGGTCAAAGAAGACCACCACCATCTCAATTTAAAGGACAGAGAGGAGGCCCTCCACCACCTCAGTTTGGAGGGCCAAGATGTCCACCACCTTGTCATTTTGGAGGATCAAGAGGCCCTCATCCAAATCAATTTGAAGGGCAAAGAGGTCCAGCTCCAAGTCACATACCAGGGCCCAGGGGACTTTTGCCACCGCCTTTTGAAGAACGGAGAGGGAGTCCACCACCCAGATTTCCAAACCAGAGAGGGCCAGCCCCACCTCATTTTGGTGGACCAAGAGGAACTACACCTGCATTATTTCCAGAACAAAATGAACCTCCCCCTTCTAGATTTCATTTTCAAGGGCAGCCTCCACAAGGTATGAAACCAACCCCTAGACCACTCCTGGAACTTCCAAGTCATCCACCACAACACAGGAAGGAGATGTGGGATGAAGCAGGACCATCTGCCTCTCTTCCTAATCTTTCAGGGCAAGGACCTGAGTCAGAAGCACAATGGCCGGTGTCCGACTTCCGAGAGGGCAAAAATACTGAATTTAGAGGTCAGACCTTTGAAGGGAGGCAGAGGGAGAGGTATGAAGGAGGAAATAAAGAAAAGGTATTAGATCAGCCAGAAAGTCAGCAGTCAGAGAATCGACAAAGCAGAGGGTTTGAAGAAAGACGAAGGGATCGGGAACATGGCAGACCTTGGGAAAGAGATCATGGCAGAAACTGGAATAGAGACAGGGAAAGGGACTGGGAGAGACACAGAGACAAAGACTGGGATAAAAACAGAGAGAGAAACCAAAACAAAGATAGGGAGAAAGATTTGGAGCGGGCAAAAGAATGGGAAAGAAACAGAGACCGAGAGAGAGCCAGAACCAGAGAGAGAGATTCCCACAGAAGACGTGATAGGGACAGATCAAGAAGCAGGGACAGGGATCGTGACAGAGATAAAGTCCGAGATCAAAGCAGGGAGAAAGAAAGAGATCGAGAAAGGGATAGAGACCGGGACAGGGACAGAGGAAAAGATCGTAAAGACCGAAGTAAAAGTAGGGAAAGTGGTAAAGATTTGAAGCCCGAACCACAGCAGGAAACTCAAAAGCCAGCAGAAACAGAAGTTGCTTCATCTTCCACTAATCAGACATAGAAACAATTCATAATTAATTGTACCTGATAAATAACGATTAATTTTTCACACAAAAAAAAAAGAAAGAACTCGAAGTCTCCTGTATATACTGTATATTCTCATCTTTACAAGAATGCCCTTGTAAAGCCAGCCTTATAAAATGTGTTGTCAAATTAAAACAGTTTTTTAACAACTGTGAATGAGAGAATATTCAAACAGATAAGAAGCAAGAACATACTGGACTTTAACTTGCAGCATTTTGTGCATAATGTTTTTCTTACAAAAATTCACAGCGTTAAAGAGTTATGAGATTTTCTTTTTTTCTACTTACACCTTTATCTTAAAATTTCCATTTACAATTAATACAGAAATGGAAAAAATCTACAAAGAGCATATTGCTTTTTAAGATTACAAAGTTATGTTTTCCAGTAACTTGAATTGTAATTTTATAAGAGAATCTAATCAAAACCTTAGGAGCCATACCTTTACATCTCATTTATGTAATATTTTGGTGTAAAAAGTTGTTTCCACAGCACATGCTTTACAAGAGGAGTCTGATATTGTTGTCTTGTGATCTTACAATGGATGGGTCGTGTGTATTTAAGAAATGGCTGCAAAAGAACAGTGTTATTACTTATTCGTAACTGACAGAGTATTTGAACATGAAATAACCAGTTTAAAAGTGCACTATCTTCCTTTTTATATAAAGGTATTTTGAGTTATGGAATCCAGCTGTTGAGAGTTCAGCCAAGAAACACAGGCTTCTACATAAATAACTTTTTCATGAGGCTGCAAGGTTTTAAATGTTGCATTTTTACAAAAATATAATTAAAGAAAATATAACACTTCTGTATCCAGTGGAACTCTGAAGTTTTAAAAATATCATACATTGGCAAATAATTAAAATTTGTAGATGAATAAACTGGTAAACCAAAGGAATGGAAAATAAGCTGGTTAAACATACTACAAACGCTATTATTTTGGTTATGCTGATTCTTTCAAAGTATTTTGTTTGCAGAATGTTTCTGTTTAGAGGTTTAAGGATTTTCTCCACTTTTTCTGTAATTTATTGACAAGAAATATTTTGCTCCCGAACTAAAATGTCAGTGCTTTTTGGCAATCCATAATAATGTTGACGGTGTATTTAAAAGTTGGCCACAGAAAATAAACATTTGCATAAAGCTTGAAATGGAAAAGGTGATATTAGTTTAATGCGATAGCTTGAGGGAAAGCGTTTCACTGTGCAATACAGCATACTGCTACTTTTCATGTATTCTTCAAGTACATAATTCTGAAGTGTGAAACAGAAAATCCTGCTAATTTATTTGAACTTGTATATTTGCAGTTGGGTCAATATTTTGATATTTTTATAAAATAGTTTTGCAAATATAAAATTAGATTCCTATTAACATTTGCATCTTGAAGTCTACATTATAAGTGGCACTATTCCATATACATCACTACAGATTTTACACTTTATATTGGTGCATCTTTGAACTCCTTAAATATCAAGGACTCAGCTGATTTAAATGATGGGCTGTATTCGAAACTGGTAGTCAAAATGATAAAATGCAGAAAGAGGTTATTAAATGCAAACATTTACTATGATGTAAGATTTTTTTTCTTTCTTTTTTTTACTGGGATGTTTCTAATTTAAAGACATACATAAAAGTATGCAAAAATCAAGTGTGTTTGTTTAGGTTTACTTGATAGAAATTTCTGTAAATTGTATTTTATATTGCAAAATATATCACTGTACATTAAAATGTGGGAGTTCACAGGTTTTTGTTACTGTAAGTAGAATAAACATCTACCGAGATTTGTCGTCTCTTTCTGAGATCCATGCACATATTTTAGTTATCATTACTACTTTTTAACAAGACAAAGAGTATTACAATTTGAGAGGCTTTGGAGAAGAATGGCATGTGAAACAGTTGCTGAGCAATGGTGGATGTTTTGCTAATCAGATTGCTCAATTTCTTTACCATTCTGAACAAGGATAGTGCTTTCAAAACAAAACAATTTATTTAACAACTGACATTAACTGTAATGCTTCTGAAAGACAAGTAAGATCTTTATTTTGCTTGTCTATGATTTTTTTTAAATTAGTCCTTCAAAAACATTTTCTAGGGTGGTCCAGATTTTTTATTTGAGTTATGAGGTTCTCATTTGCAGTGCATACATCAGCAGAACTAATCAGAAATTTCTTCGATAAACAGCTCACCTGCTCTCAGCCTTTGCAGAGATGGAAGGGGGAAAATTCATCCCATTCATGAAGAACAATGGCTTCTGTGATTTGGAAGCAGGTGGAGTGACTCTACAAGGGACTTCCGTGCTTCTCGTGTGCTAGGATGGTGGTCTCCACAGCAATGTCAAATAGGCTTCTGCAAATGTTCATGATGGGATTTGGTCAAGTTAGGGCCCAGTAGGTCTGTACTTACATAGAGCCAGTAGCCAGGAAACAGCATCAGCGGCATTGACAAAATTGGTGGTGGTTCCATTTCATAAGCATGGCTGGGTTCACTCTGTGGTTAGCCAGACTTGAATTCTGCTGCAAGATAAGCTGTCTAGATTTCAAAATTGGAGCCTGAAAGAATGACAACTTTTAGCCTGATTCAGATAAACTCTAAAAACAACACTGAGTTTTTATCGTACAAGTGTAGGACTGGAAGCGACCTCAATAGGTCATCTAGTCCAATCTGTTGTACTGAGGCAGAAAAATATATCAGAGGTTCTCAAACTGTGGTCCAGTGGTCCGTGAGCTCCATTCAGGTGGTCCGCAGATAGTTCCCTCTAAGATGTGTGCCTGGGTGGCTGCACACAAGAGAATGAAGGGCCACCCTCCTAATTAGTGGAGCCCCGCAGGTGTGGCTCCACTAATTAGGTGCCTGGACCCTGCAGAAGACATACACACAGCGAGGTGGTGGCCTTGGGGAATAGGGGGCAGGTGGAAGGCTGCAGTGAGATGAGAAAAGGGGGTTGGGGGAATTTGGGATGTGCAGGGCTGCGGTGGCCAGAGAAAGGTGACTCCCCAACTCCAGGGCTGCGGTTGCCAGGGAGAGATGGCCTTCCTTCCGAGCCTCAGCTCTGTGGCTGCTGTGGCAGGGAAGAGACCCCCCTCCTTTCCAGCTCGGGGGCTGTGGCAGTGAGGGAGAGAGGGAGCGACCCCTCCCTCCTTCCCAGAAGAAAAATTACACCTCAAAATCAAGAGTAAGCTGCTTATGCATAAGAAATAAATTGGGTTGTTGAGCTCAGATTGACCAGTACTAGGTAGCCCATTTGTTGTGTGACAGGACAGCATCCTCAAAGCTCTTTAGATCCCATATAAAGGTATTTGGCATGATTTTGAAAAGATTTTAGTGACTTTAGGAGCATAAATCTTATTGAAAGTCAATGGGATTTGGGCTTCTCAATCACTTAATGCTTTGGAATATCATGCCTACTCAGTCTTGACGTGCTGTGTAGATATAATTTCTCCTAATTGGACCAATTCCTCCATAATTAAAGAACAAAATTTGCTCCATCCTAGTTGCAGGAGTTTAAACCTGCATAAACTCTCTTGCCTTCATTGGAGTTATTTTGCATTTAGGCCATTCTACCCCAGAGCAAAAGTTGGCCTTAGCATTTCCTCCCAGCCACAGTTCTGCGATATCCTGATTGCGCTGAGGTTGTTTTCCTGTACCCACCATTATTTCAACCTAGTCAAACACCATTGGGATGTTTTTATGTGATGACGTGAAGTAGTGACAGAAATAGCATGTTTATGCAGCATACCCATCCAGGGCCATCTTACTACATTTCCCTCTCTTCTGTTTCTGTTCTTTGGATTTATTTCCCTTGTTACTGTGGGGAGAAGATGGGAATGGCTTGAGTAAGGTCATACAGCTGGACAGTGGCAGAGCTGGGCACAGAAAAGCCCTGTTCTCCTTCCAGGCTGATAGTCTGTGGATAGGATTCCTTGAAAGGAAATGTCTAGGAGGGAGAGGGAAATGGTGTGAGAGTGCTTGTGGGAGGAGTTTTGGAAGGGGGAAGTTTATGGGGAGCACTGAGTGTAACTGTCTTTCTGGGGGAATGGGGGAGTGAAGATGGTCTCAAGGTGAGCGTGTAGGGGGTATTTCTGGGGGAGGGGGAGGAGAGAGAGATGAACCAGGAGTGTTTAGGGTTAAAAGTAGGTTAAAAGTTTCATTTTTTATGGAAAACACCAAGGCCAGCTGTAGGTGGGGGGGAGGGATGAAGATGCTGCACATAGGGGGGTGTAAGGTAGGGAGATGGTCCCTGAGGGCGGGTGGGGGAGGGGAGGTGGTTCGGGGTGCTGTGCGTGGGGTAGGGTGACCAGACAGCAAGTCTGAAAAATCAGGACAGGGGGTGGGCTGGTAATAGGAACAGCCCTATTGAGTCTATAAGACACAGACTCAAAAATCAGGACTGTCCCTATAAAATTGGGACATCTGATCACCTAGTGTGTGGGGTGGGTGTTCCTGACAGGCCTCGGAGAAGCTGATCTGGGGCTGTTTAGGGGAAAGAGGTGCGGTGTGTTCCTGAAGGCCGGTTTCCGGATACAGCGAAGCAGGGAGGCACACCCCCCCCTCCCCGGCCGCTCCAGTGAACGACGACGACGCGTGCGCAGCGGTTTTCTTTGCCTCTGCGCTAGTGCGCCCATGCCGGGGCGGGCACGTGACCATTAATCCGACTTCGGCGGGAATCTCACCTTGCAGCGTCTGCAGTTACGGCGCGAGGCGAGGGCGCAGCGGGTGGCGCCAGCGCACGAGCCTCCCTCGGTCACTGGGGTGCGCGTGGGGGGAGGAAGGAAGGCTCGCGGCGGTTAAAAAGCGGCGGCGCACGCGCACGGGTAGGCGGCCCAACCCCCCCCCGCGCGTTGGAACTGTACTTCGCGGACTCCCCTCCTCCACCTCCTGCCAGTTGCTAGGCAGACTTCGCCCCTAGCCGCCCCTGTGAGGCAGGCCTTTGAGGGGAGGGGGGTACAGTTGCACCTCACTGAACACTAGGGAGGGGGCAGGCTGCTCTGGGCTGAGTTGACCCCCCGCTCCACCACCCTATTTTGGGGTGTTAGTGGGATAGGCTGAATTTACTCCTCCCACCTGCTTGGTGTTACTGTTTTTGGGAGGTGCTGACCACCCCCTCCATTTTGGGGGGTGGGTGGAATCCATTATCATCAGGGGCAGAGCCCCTCCCGCTTCTGCTTGACAGCATCATTGGGTGGGTAGTGCCTTCTCTGGGGACGTTATTGGGGGCCCTAGCCTCCATTCTGAGGGGGTGATATTGGGAGATTACACCCTGTTTTGGAGGTGGTGTTTCTGGTGGGTTATTCCCTCTCTTTTTGGAGGGGACCATACTGGGGGTGGGGCTATACAGGATCGCCAGGCGGGATGTGATGTCCCCTCTTTTGAAGAACTATTATTGAGTGGGGGAGGGGTTGTACTCTCCATCTTGGGTTGGTTGACTCGTTTTTTTTACAGGGTGATGGTTCATTGCTCTCTTGGAGTTGTTACAGGGGAGTACTTCATTTGCAGGTTTTTTGTTTTGTTTTTGATGGAGTGGTTATGATAGCATTTGCTGGAAGCACACTTTGTTGTTGAAGGATTTATTAGTGATTGATTCAGTTTCTAGTTTGAAGCCATGTCAGGATCGACTTCAAAACAGACCTCCAGTCCGCAGACAGTTGCTGGTGTTCCGGATCCTGCTCCTGCTGGACCTGAAGTCCCAACTGACAGCTCCTTTGGTGAGCAAAACCTAAGCTTCACCACCACAGACCTCAACCTGGTGGAAATGACGGAAATAGAGTACACCCAACTTCAGCACATACTCTATTCACACATGGAAGCACAAGCAAACGAAGGCGAAATGGAAGCTAGGCTCAATTCTGCTTTCTTCTCAGCTAGTAATCCTGCAGATCAACCTCAGCACCAGTCCTCAGTGAACACCAATCAAGCTGGCTATTCATCATACTCTGGGAACCAGTCAGTTTACCCAGTTATCTGTCAGCCAGGTCTATCTTCTGACAGCAATTTAATGGGTTCAAACCAATGTCTGGGGCACATTGACTTTCAAGAGCTCAGAATGATGCTACTTAGTGAATCTAATCTTCCTTCTAATGAAGTAGATAAAACACCTAATAGCAGCTCTGTAGAAGTCACAGGGCACAGTATAGTAAGAGTTAAACATGGTGAAAATTTTGGTGGGATAAATAAAGAAACTGTACTTCTTGAAAATTCAGCACCAGCTCCTGAGCCTAGATCTAAATCTGCAGTTCGTGTTCGTTTGGAAGACAGATTCAACAGCATCCAGACAGAAAATCCCAGATGTCAAGAGCCACAAGAATCTGGAGTGACTCTTAACAAGTGTGTTGTCATTAACTTTAGTTTAAAGTTTACTGTTCAATAATATGTTTTCATGTAGTTCAGTATTAATTTAGGCAGTTTCAAACATATGAACAGTGCAATGTTTTTAATACTCAAAATAACTAGCTGTGTGCTGTGGCACAAAATTAAAATCTTGAGAAAGTGGGGGCCCAATTCCCATTAACTTCAAATGGTGCTTACTTACACTAGGTCTGAACTTGATCAGTTATGAATACAACACACAATATAGTTGTGTAAATTAATTAGTTTTCAACTTTATTTTTGACATCAATATCAAATGTAAGCAAAATATATAAACCAGAACTTTATTTCAATATTTGGTTTGAGCATTTGCCTGCTAAACCCAGGGTTGTGAGTTCAGTCCTTGAGGGGGCCACTTAAGGGTCTGGGATTGGTCCTCCTTTGAGCAGGGGGTTGGACTAGATGACCTCCTGAGGTCCCTTCCAGCCCCGATATTCTATGATTCAGTGTTGAATCCTTATTTTGCAAAAAGTAATGCAGATTTCACACAGAGTAGTTAGAGGACTCTGGTTAGTGTTGTAATGTAAAAGCTTGTCTGCACAAATCCGCTTGTAGCAAGATACGAACCTCAGACTTGCACACACTGCCGCTTATTTGAATATTTTTGTTACTGAGCCTATGTTTATTACACCACAATATGTACTTTTTCAGTTTCAAACTTAGAGAGCTGAAGGAAATTACTTTTATGAAGTTTAACAGTGTAATTTCACTGTACAGAGTAAAATAATTTATTAAACAGATCCTTTTTGCCATTGAAGGCAGTGAGGTAAATAGTTGGCCTTTAATGGTAATGTGTATTTAAAGTAAATTGAAATGATTTTTTTTTAGTTATTGTCGCTAAAAGAGGAGATCATTTTCAAGTAACTTGTCTTGTTTTATTTATTTATTTTTTTTGTAGTTTAGTAACGCTTATTCGTCAACCAGCAGAACTAATGGGTGTGCCTCTTCACCAGCAGCAGAATAAATGTACTACATTAGTGAAAAATAAGACTGCTGCTGCAGCTACTGCTTTACAGTTCACATATCCATTATTTACTATGAATGCCTGTTCTACTTCTGGAAGTGCTAACCCTTCACAAACACAGGTAGATTTTATGTTTTCTTACTATTTGTAGCCTTCTTCTTTGCAACTTTAACAGTAGTCTAAATTTGTAAAAATTCTCCAAGATTTAACTAAAATACAATTTCATTTTAATTGATCAGATTCAGAGTTATTTTATAGAGTTTTTTGATTAAGTCCTTATATCTCTTACATGAATTTGTACCCAACTGTCAGGACCAACAGTCTATTAGATTTCTTTCCAGGAAGGTACTTTTGTTTAAGTCACTCAATTCACTGCTACATCAGTTTCCTTCACAAAGACATAGCTACCTGCAAGTAGGTGGTTAGCAAGTAGAGTTGTCTCTTAGTTCCTTCTTTCCATTTTCTTTTGACAAAAACTCATGAAATTCATTTTCTCACAGTTGCTACAAGCCAAGAATAATAACCAAAACTGGCACACAGAAACTGCAAGAGGTACAATAAAACTACACAAACGGTCTGGATGTTAAAATTACATTACTGTGGTACAGAAAAAAAATCACAATTGGCATTTGATTTATCAGTACAACTCATAGGATGGGACTAACATTAAAATACATATCAAAAGTATTATCCTCCTCTTTTCACTTAACACTCCCTAATTTCCTTTTCAGAACTCTGGCACATCATGTACTATTCTGGAAGCTGCCAAACATCAAGATGTTGGATTACCTAGAACATTCTCTTTCTGTTATCATCAGGAAATTGAATCCACTAAACAAACAGTAGGCACTAGGAATAAAGCTTTACCTGAACAAGTTTGGATTAAAGTAGGAGGTATATGATTTAGCTTCTGCTCACTTTGCTTTCTGTGCCACTCAACCTCAAATTATATTTCTTCTGACTTAGTCAGTTTGTTTTCAAGGACGAATGTGCTTTTACTGGTTCCATATATGCAATCTGAACTCTACAAATAATCTACAGAATCAGTAGATATTTGACAGACTTTCAGAAACGATCAACATCCTTGCTGGTTTCTGACTATATAGTGTTTGCCCCTAAGTGCTGGTGTGGCAAGCTACTTTATGAGGGAGCCAAAACTATCAGTGCGCCAGCACATCCAGGGGAATTTCAAAACCTGAATTATCATTCTTCAGGTTCTCCCCTTGTAGTAAGTCTCTACCTGAGGGGCATCAGGGGATTTCAGAGCAGTGAGAACAGGGCAAGCCATGGCAGCAGGGCTCCTATAAAAATGTCAAGTATCAGAGGGGTAGCCTGTAAGTCGGGATCTGTAAACGCAGCCAAGAGTCCTGTGGCACCTTATAGACTAACAGACGTATTGGAGCATGAGCTTTCGTGGGTGAATACCCACTTCGTTGGATGCATGTAGTGGAAATTTCTAGAGGCAGGTATAAATAAATACGCAAGCAAGAGTCAGGCTAGAGATAACGAGGTTAGTTCAATCAAGGAGGATGAGACCATCTTCTAGCAGTTGAGGTGTGAACACCAAGGGAGGAGAAACTGCTTCTGTAGTTGGCTAGCCATTCATGGTCTTTGTTTAATCCTGAGCTCATGGTATCAGATTTGCAGATGAACTGAAGCTCAGCAGTTTCTCTTTGAAATCTAGTCTGTCTCATACAGCAGTTTGTCAGGCACAGGCCTCTGTGTGGCTGCCCTTGCCCTCTCCAGCTGGACAGATTTGCGGGCATCCTGGAAAATCTGTGCATGTGATGGTACTCTCTCTCTGTCTCCTGCCCCACATAGTGACAATGGTTGTGCTAATGCAGCAGGGAATAATTAGGAGGAAATATTACAAGCTGAAATTCACTGAGACCTATGACCCATATACAGGAAGTTCCCCTTTATGGGAGCATTTGATCCTTAATTATTAACTTGATATTGCTCATTTATTGGTTGACATTTTTTCCTTTGAATAGTAGGATGAAAAAGTTGATTGCCTCAACACTAGTTTACATTTAGTAGTGCAGCAGTAATTATTTTGAAAATGTGAATTTCATATTTACAGCACTTTATTTTTTCAAAGTGCTTTCATAGAATTAGGCACTTAATTTTCAGATGAACTTGAGTTCAGTATGAACTCATTTGAAAATAAGAAGAGTTGCAATTACAGAGATCTAACTTTTTTATATTAGTTGCGGATTAGTCCCTCGAAATGAAAACTTACAAAATCATAAAGTTTCAGTGAAGCTTAATTTTTATTAAATAATGATGGAGTGGGAGAATTAAAAATAAAGTACTGCTTTTTCCCCTTGTTTTGCAAAGAAGAAGCTTTATGTAAACAAGCAATAAACAAAAGAAGTCGCAGCAGAATACGCCAGTTGGATGCAAATGTAGACCGCAAACCTCTTAGTGAAATTCAAAATATATGTGATAACCAAAATACTGCATCTGCACAAGGTACTTGGCAGTCAACACAGGTAAATTCAAGTATGCAGGCACAGAGTGGAACTCAGGGAGGAATCTCTCAGCGCCGGGAGAGACATAACCGCATGGAAAGAGACAGAAGGTAATTTCCATGGCTCTGTGAAGAGTTCCAACAAGAAAAAATTCTTAAAGCATAAATTAACTACAGTATACTAATTGTATCATTTAAAATAGATTATTGGACATGTTTCACTTACTTCGTCAGCTGGGGAATGTGGCATTCTCATCAGGGTGGTAAGGGATTAACTCTGTGTATGCAAATTTGCAGAGGGACAATAGGATTGAGGTCTGTTAATTCTCACCTCTATACAGGGGTGAAAGTAACTTAAAGGATTTACTGGTACGCTGCAGTCCTGAGCAGGGGGGTGGGGCCTTTAAGTCCCCTGGCCCTGATAGCAGCAGCTGGGAGCCCCGGACCCTTAAATCACTGCCGGGAGCCATGGGCCCTTTAAATCGCTGCCCGAGCCCCAGGGCTCCTGGCTGCCTCTGCTACCCGGGGTCTCCAGCAGTGGGGCTCTGGTGGCAATTTAAAGGGCTCGGAGTTCCAGCCGCTGCCGGGAGCCCCAGGCCCTTTAAATCGCTGGGCTGGGGAAGCCAGTACAGTTGGCGGTGTACTGGTTCTTGCCATTATGCCATACCAGCTTACTTTCACCTCTGCCTCTACACATTATTTATTTATTTATTTAAAAACTTTTTTGCTGTTAACAAGCATGTTATCTTTGGAGACACAAATCCACAGTTTGAGAACTGCAAAATTAAGTATCTCTGATGGTACCTTCTAGACTTGGCACTGAGTCCCATTGGGTAGATAGAAAGATTAACCTAAATAATCTATGCAGAATTCCCTGGAACCCCATAAGATTGGGTCCCTGATCCAAGAACTATTGGAACTCATTTACAAAACTTTTCTTAAACATTACATGAATATATTGTCTCATACTATAGAATTTATAATTCATATTCCATGATGGGATATATTTGAGCTATAATGTATCTTAATTCAAACTATCTTTAGATAGGTTTTTTCCCTCAAAAAGCATTTTATCAAAAAAAATCTGATTTTTTTTTAATTTTTTTAAAAAAATCATTGATTTTTATCCACCCGGGTTCTCATGTAGAAAAGAGAGGGGTGGGTGTCTGCTGAAGGCAAATAAAACTCTGGTTTAGGTGTTTAGGTTTTTTTTTAAATTATTATTGACGCTCTAATAATATAAGATACACCAAAATGTTTTAACAGATTCTTTCAAAACATGGCTATTTTATAACAACACAGGAAGTATGCAAACTTCAGGTTCATAGGTAACAAAAGATGTGTAATCATGGCAGACATATGACAGTGATTTCAAAGTAACTGTCACTTTCTGTAAATTAATTCTCTCTCTTTTGCAGCTTATTAGTGGAAATGAAAATAAAATGTTTTCTTATTGTGATTGAAATATAGTTAGAATTATTCTAAGACTAATACAATAAACTCTAAATAAAGCTGACATAGTTGACTTGACTCCACCTACTCTCCCACCTCATTGGACATGAAGTACCGGGTCCAGAACATAATGTGCTCTGGTGAGCCTCAGCTAGCTGAGTGGTCTATTGAGAACTACTCTGATATAATTTAGCCTGTAGGCTGTTCTAAATTACAGCAGGAGGCATTTCAGCTTCAGGATCAGCGAGCAAAGAGGTGGCTTTCCGTCACCTTCCACCACTCCCAGGGTTCTGTGCCAACTCACAGTGCTAACAGGGCACAATTAAACACCATGGAAAAATGTCATTTGCTGTTCACTCCCATTTGCACAGGGTATAACTGCATATAGATCCTAATTTGATGCAAGCGTTTTGTGGCTTAAAGGCAGTTTTAAGAAAGACTTACGCTAGTAGAAATGAATAATATTGAAATGAGTGATTGCTAATGCTGTAGAGCAGCCATAAACTGAAAGCTCTTTGGGCAGGGATTGGCATTTATTATTATATATTTGTACAGTGCAAAGCATAATAGGGCTCAACCTGATGTGGTCTTTAGACACTATTGCACTGTAAATGTTAAATAATGACCACAAAAGCAAAAATAGAACCAGCTAAGAACTATTAAAATTTGTGTCTAAAGTTTAGCGCCCATATGTTAGGCCTCAATGGATACCCCCATCGTACAGTGATTCAGCACAAACCCTCAGAACTTGAAGCCTCTGCTAGGGGTTCGTCTGTCAAGCCCTGGCTAAAAACTAAAGATGGTATCCTCTTCCTCTCCCCAATAAAAGCTCAGATGAAGGGCTGCACTGGCAAAATTGTCTTAGGGTGACTGCAACTCTTTGGAATGTAGGCACACTGGTTGGCACAAAGCAATGTAATTTGCATTGACCTGGGCTAGCTTTGGTGAATCTTCTAAATATTTGTGTTTATTCCTATTCATACCTATCCAGTGTTGGTCCCCTCAAAATGCAAAACAAATATCAAACAGCTATACAACCATATATCTATGTCAACTATCTGGGTTAATTGGCTGCTAGAAATTATTATTTTGCGTTAACTGTAGGCGCAGAATCCGGATTTGTTGTGATGAATTGAATCTTCTGGTTCCATTCTGCACTGCTGATACTGATAAGGCAACAACATTACAGTGGACAACAGCATTTTTGAAATATATTCAGGAAAGGCATGGGGATTCCCTGAAAAAGGTTAATAAATCTCATACACTAAATCTTTTTAAATTTTTCTAATAATGATCTTAAAATAGTTAAACATTTTAACTAAATCTGTATTGCATCATGAAAGACTCATGAAACACCTGTGTTGGACATTTACTTTGTCTCTTAAAAAGTGGCTGAAGGATACAAAGTCAATGAACTGGATGTTCTTTTAATAGATATTACTAGAATGGTTTCAATTGAGCTCGTAGTCTGTGTTGCATCAGATCTCACAAGCTAAGTAAAGTTTGATTTGGTCCATTAGAGCCACACTCGGGAATTAGGGGAACCAGAGCAGGCTGTAGGTTTGAAGCCTTCTCTAAACATTCCACTTTTTATCCTTATCTATCCTGCTCACTCATACATACTGAGCTGTTTTTCCCATTCCATCTTCTGTTTCCTATTCTAATCTCTCTGGTTTTATAAGTGAATTTATTTGTCTTGTGCTTTGTTTTATTAGAGAGTTCAGTAATTAGGGCTGTCGATGAAGTACAGTTAACTCACGCAATTAACTCAAAAAAAATAATCACGCTTAATTGCAGTTTTAATCACACTGTTAAACTAGAATACCAATTGAAATTTATTAAATATTTTGGATATTTTTCTTCATTTTCATATATATTATATTTGGTGTTGTAATTGAAATCAAAGTGAATATTATTTTTTATTACAAGTATTTGCACTGTAAAAATGATAAACTAAATAAATAGTATCTTTCAGCTCACCTCATACAATTACTGTAGTGCAATCTCTTTATCGTGAAAGTGCAACTTATAAATATAGATCTTTTTTTGTTACATAACTGCACTCAAAAACAGAACAATGTAAAACTTCAGAGCCTACAAGTCCACTCAGTCCTACTTCTTGTTCAGCCAATCGCTAAAATAAACAAGTTTGTTTACATTTACAGGAGATAATGCTGCCTGCTTCTTGTTTGCAATGTCACCTGAAAGTGAGAACAGGCATTTGCATGGCACTTTTCTACCCAGCATTGGAAGGTATTTGCATGCCAGATATGCTAAACATTCGTATGCCCCTTCATGCTATGGCCACCATTCCAGAGGACGTGCTTCCGTGATGATGACGCTCGTGAACAAAATAATGCGTTAATTAAATTTGTGATTGACCTCCTTGGGGGAGTTTTGCCCTCTTTCTGCCATACATTTCATGTTATAGCAGTCTCGGATGATGACCCAGCACGTTGTTCATTTTAAGAACACTTTCATTGCAGATTTGACAAAATGCAAAGAAGGTACCAATGTGAGATTTCTAAAGATAGCTACAGCACAATCCAAGATTTAAGCTCGAAGGCCTGGCAAAGGAAGGGACAAGGTGGCACATAGGTCAAAACTTAAAAGACACACGTTCCAATGCGAATACGAATCAAACCACAAAAAGAATCACCTTTGTGTGAATTGACTCAATAATGAAAGAACAGTACATGTCGTGACTGCTTGGATGTTCTGAGAAAAAACAATCTCGCATGGACGCGTCCAGCATTCTGTGCTCTATGCCCTTCTTGGGGGGCAGGCCTCCGGGTGGTGGGCGCACAGTCCCACGGGGGCAGGAGCAAGTTGAGGGTAGGGGCACACCCACAGAACAGCTTGGGAGTGAGCAGTTTGGGCTGGTTTGTGCCACTTCTGCCTACCAGTAGTACAGGGTCGTCGCTTCCTCCGCACTCGACATGAGCGGCAATGCGACCCCCCGCACCACACCCAGCCTGTTCCACCTGCTCCCTGCTCCCAGCTGGAGGCCAGGGACCTGACCCTACCAGTTCACATGCCGTGGCTGGGCGTGGGATCTTGCACTCCGCTGCTTGAGTGCAGGCCTGCTCCTCTGCAGTCCTCAAGGAGGGGGGGGGGTGCTGGGCAGAGGAGGCAGGGTGGGGCTGTGGAAGCAGGGAGGGGGCAAGCTGAGGCAGAGCACGTGGCAGAGGCTTGGGAAAGGTGGAGTGGGAGGGGTAGAGCAGGCTTGGAGCTCCTGCAGCGCATAGGGCAGCAGAAATTTGTGCCCTCGCAATTCCTGATGCCTACCAGCATTGCTACTTGCGAGTATGAGGGAAGCCTGTACGAGGACGGCTCCCTGAATGGTGTGTTGAGCATGAGACATATAATCTTAGCGCATGTGCACAAAATATGTTATTAACCGGGTGCATTAGACTCCACTGTCTTAGCTAGTATTAAACGAGAACGGGCACATTATCCCTCACAATGTAACAAACTGGTTGTATCGGGAAGGCCATTTGGGACTGAACAGAAGCAGGAGAGTGCTTGCAGCTTTCATTAAATTAAGTGTTTAATGTCAGTGCATCTGGTTTTCATTGCGAAATGTTCAATTATGCGGTAAAGAGATTGCCAGTACGTATGTTTAGGGAATAAAACGTGGTTTGTGTGTTTTAACAGTGCAAAGACGTGAATCAAAATAAAAAGGAGCACTGGACACTTGACTATGTGTAATTCCATACCTGCGTGTGACAAGGGTATGCACCCGAGGCTACGCTCCAAACGTCGTAGTCTATAAGTGCCACGGTTATCGCTGCTATGTTGTAATTGAAATCAATATATTTGAAAATGTAGAAAACATCCAAAAATATTTAAATAAATGGTATTCTATTAACAGATTAAACATGATTAATTTTTCAATTGCTTGACAGCCCTCCTATATAAATATATATATATATATATATATAAACTTTCTGTATGCATATTATGTTATCCAATGATGACGGCCGAGGTGATTTTGACACCCATGCACAATGGCCATGTAGCAGTAGCCTTCAGTGGCCTTTTTAGTATATAGTCCCTCCCTGGAGGTGGTGGCGGCGTACAGCACTTCAGTAACTGATTTATTCCCTAGTCTCTTTTCAAAATGACACCTTAGGGCAGGCACTATGAAGACTAGCATTCATATGCAGAAGTCTTTGCGATTGGAGCATTTGTGTCCACAAAGTTCTGTCCACTGAAAAAGCTGCCCAATTTGTCATAAAAATTAAGCTTTAAATTGCAGAAATGTAGTCAAAAATAAAAGTTCTGCCTTCAGCTATATACAAGCAGTATCCAGTGACTAACGGGCTGTATGTGACCAGTTAAAAGTAGAATTTTCTCCTAAAATGCTAACTGATTTGACACACAAAAGTTCACATAAATGGAGGAACAAATTCTATCCTTCCTTAATAGTTGTGGCAGTTTCTGATTGCAGCAAAACCAACAAGATTTCACAGCAGAAGGGAGCACTATGCTGGGAGCCAACTGAGAGATCTATGTTCATTTAATACTACATTGCAGGGGTTCCTTATGCTCTACTATGAAGATGGGTTTGGGGGATGCAGGTGCGCTGGAGGCACATTTGCAAACATTCACTATCAGAACTGTTGGGGTTATAAAAGGTCACATTAGCTGGAAGGGGCTCCTACAGTATTTAGTCAGTAGTAGCAGGCAAATTTTTTCTGCCCAATTCAATTGTTTTTGAAACACCTTATAATTGTTAATGTATTTAGCCTCCCAGCATGCCTGTGAGGTAGTGAAACCCTATTATCCCAATTTTACAGACGGGGAACTGAGGCACAGCGAGGCTAAGGCCCAGATCCTCAGAGATATTTAGGCACTTAACTCTGCTTAGGTACCTTTGAGGAGTTGGGCCTAAGTGACTTGCCCAGGGTCAATCAGGCAGTCTGAGGCAGAGCAGGACATTGAAACCAGGTCTCTCATGGTCCAGGCTAGCACCCTAAGCACTGGACTAGCATTCCCTCGACTGTTTACCAGTTGCAGGATTTGCCCGCCTCTTAGTAGTTTAATAATAATTTACTTAAATATGTATTGCATTAAGCATGATAATAATTACTTCGTATTTTTGGTTTTAGGAATTTGAGACTGTGTTCTGTGGTAAAACAGGCAGGAGACTAAAACTAACAAGAGCTGACTCATTAGTAACATGTCCAATGCAGGAAAACATACAGAATACCATAACAATGGAGATCAAGTAATTTGAACTAAATACCCAGCGTTTTATGGAAAGTATTGATACCTAATGATGTTCCATAGCAATTATTTTATGTCCACATACTGGACTTCATCTCCTGTGACTAATTTGAAATTGAAGGATCCAAGAGTGACTTGCAAAATATAATTTGTAAAAATACATAAATAGAGCAGTAAAGAAAACATTCTTTATTCAAAATGGAAAGATAAATGAATTACCAACAATATTAATTGATCAGTGTTCTCTTAGAGAGCTTTGGGACCAGAAGCAACAAGAAAATGTCATGACAGCCACTAAATATTTTTTCCCCCAATAGCTACCAAAATCCATTTTAACTTGATATAATATAGTTGGAAATTGTTATAGACCATCAACCTGTCCTGTTGTATTTAGTCAGTCATGAATGTACATTTCTGTTAAATATAAAATAAATAAATAAAGATGCCATTATAGTGCCCATTTCACAACTGAAACAGTGAGAAAATTAAATTGGTTAGCGCTTGTATAATAAGTACACATCTTACAAACAATATTATATGCATTGGAATTCAGATTTGAAGTTCATATTGAACCGTACATCCCCATAGGACTAAAGAATCATACAATGCTATTGGCATTGCTTTTAAGATACAGTAGTATTTTAAATAGTTCTTGCACAAACTGTCCAACAATTTTTCTGTATTGTTGCTTCAGTCCAAAAGTGGTATATTGTAAACGGTGAATTATTTAAGTGCACAAAATATTTTCATATTAAAAGAGTAGAAATGTCTCTACTTGTTAATAAGATGCAATGTTCAGGACAGAAATAGTATATTTTATTAACTGAAAAAGTGGCTTTATTAATTTCTTAAAACAGATGATGCTGACAGGTTTTATAGTACAAAAAAAAGTCACCTCAAAATAAATACTGTTTTAAATCACGGATATTCACAATTTTGCAACAATTTATTTCTAAATAATTCTAATAAAAACAATTGGGGGGAAGATGGGGTTTAGTAGAACAAGTTTTGATGTGTATAATGACAGTTACAACATCACAAAAAAAGGTTAAAAAAATCTCCTTTTATTTTTACAATAGTTCATACAGTAATTTTGGCTGGTGTTGAGAAGAGCATCCTTTCTGACTTGGGATTTTTTTCACAAATTCTGTACAAATAGCTGAAGTAGAGGGTGTGAAGATGCTGTTATTGAATATCCTTTATTATAACATGGAAATATACAAAAACTCTCCCCTGTAAATTATAATATATACATTACACCCTTTGCAGAGTTAGATTTCAAGAGTGCAAAGGGTTTAACATTTACTAGCCATGGCAAATGTTTGAGGTACAGTCTAATAATTCATGGTGGACAACAAATATATCTAGTCAATGATGTTCAGTTAGTGCTTGAATCACTACTGAATTCAGTGAGCATAGACTCAAGCCTTTATGCAAAATAGCCACAAGCTTTTGTACATTTACGGAGATGACAGTAAAAGGAGCAGTGCTTCCTCCTGTAGGTCTCTTCAACAAACTGGAGAGGAAGGGAAAGTGAGACTGATTTGTAGTAAAAATTCTGGAAAATAAGGGGCGAGGGTGGGGAAGCAATTTTAAGCATCTTTTTAGTAAAGGTTTTTGTCTGATGCTTTCCTGTGTCATGGAACTGAATTACTGTGTCAAAGTCTCCATTTATTCATTTTAATAAAAGGAATATTTGTCCATTTATCACTAGGAGGATTCTGACTCTTCATACAATTCACTGTTTACTTAAATATTCAGTCACTTCTCCACTTTTAGCGCTGCAGATTTTTTGGATCCTCCTCCAACAGCACCCATGCAGGCTGACGTATCACAGATTCCTGGAGTTCCCTGAGCCCCTATTGCGCCAGGTAAACCAGGATCACCTGGCAAACCAGGTTCACCATGAGCACCATCTCGACCATCTTTACTAATTCCAGTTACACCTCGTGGACCTTAAAGAAGAGAAAAGAAAAATGTTTGGGGTGAAATCCTGGCTTTTATTTGCATGTAAAATTTAAAATATTAGGTAGGTATCTGTAAGCTGTAAGAGGGTTATATCTAGTGCTGTATTATGGCTCTCTGAAGTATAGGATATCTGTAGTAAATAGGGTAATGGTTTGAGCCACAGGCTAAATTCTGCTCTGTTATAATGGTTTAACCCTGGAATAACTGAATTGGATTTAGTGGAATTACTTTGGATTTACAGTGGTATAGCTGACAGCAGAAGTTTGCCAATTCATAGTTGTTCCTACATATATGTCTGCTTGTTTTGGGGACTACCATACTTTGCTGTGGCTGACCATTTCAAAACTGGCTTCTGAATGAGTCACCTCTCTACTACCACATAACCCAGATTAGCATGGTAACTGTAGGGAGAAAGGAATTCAGACATAGGGCAAACCACGTGCACTATGTCTCAGCCTTTATTCTAGCCTATAGTGATTGTTGACTCCCTGATGTTCAAAAAATGTGTAAGGCTGGAAGATGTTAGGTGTTCAAACTCCATTGAATTTTAATGGGATTTGAACACCTAATTTCCTTAGGTCCTTTGTACATCTCAGCCTAAAGTCTTAGCGGATCCTCAGCTTGGCCTCTAGTTTTGTACCTGCTATCAGTTGAAGGTGAAATAAAAGGATTCATGTGGGTTGATTCCCAAAGGCACAAATCGAAGAGTTAAGCACAAAAGCAACTCTCTTTTGCCATTTGGGAAATCTTCCCCTTGTGTCCCTCTACTGAATTTGTAGCTGCAGTAAAAATGTCCCCGTAAAATACATCGTCTTAATTATACTATGAAAAGGAGGAGATTTATCATAAAAATAAAAGTATATTCCTGAATAAACAGGTACAGTCTATATTGCTGTCATTTGGGTACTTTCCTGTTATACTAAATACTGCATCAGCTTACCTTGAAGTCCTTGATCTCCATCAGGCCCATCAATACCTATGCCAGTGCCTCCTTTGTCTCCCTTTTCACCTGTATCACCTGTAATGATGTAAAGACATTTAAATTTAAATAATAATTTACAGAGACAGCCAAGTTACCCCTCATATGTGGAGAGGAAAATCCTGTCACCGTAAAGGGCGATGCAAAACTTAGTGCCAAGAAGCTACCTGCATGGATCCAATTGCCAGATTTGGGCCCCAGGTGTGCATATTTTGTGGTTTCTGCATTTCTTGGAATTTACTACTTTCATTTTTTATTTAAAAGTTATACTTTCATTATAATTGGCTGCATTTTAAAATCACATACTCTCACTACTGGAACTTTCATTAGCCAATCAGATCTCTTTATAATTGTCCATCATTTTATATTAAGGATAAAGGGCCAGATTTTCAAAGGTGTTTAGGCACCTAAATGGGATTTCCAAAAGCACCAAGATGTCTAACTTTCATTTAAATCAATGGGAGTTAGGGCCTAGACACATCTGAAAATCCAATTAGGCACCTGCATCTTTAGGAGCCTATCTACCTTTGAAAATCTGGTCCAAAGTTCATAAATTTGGCAGCAATAATCAACTACCCTAATTAGTATAGCTCAGAGGTCCCCAAACTGTGGGGTGTGGAGGAACATTCAGGAGGGCATTGCTACTAGACCCGACGGGGAGAGGGTGTCACCCAGCTCTTCTCCTGGCCCCGCGCCAGAGGCACTGTGCTTTGGGCTCCATGCCCAGTGCCCCAGCTGCTGGCCCTGCACCCAGGGCCCCGGCTGCTGCTCTCAGCCCTGCCTCTGCCTCCTGCCCCAGCTGTGGCCCCAGCCTTGACCCCCTTATCCCTGTCCACGATACCCCCTCTCAGCCTTGGCTCTGGGGGGGCAGAGATGGGTTGGGCACAAGGTAAAAAGTTTGGGGACTGCTGGTATAGTTGCATGTGTATGAAACCTATTAAATTATAATGGTCATATCTGTGTACATTCCAAAATTACATCATAATGAGAGTAGGGTTGCCAGGTGTCTGATTGAAAAGGGATCCTAGTGGCGATGGTGACTAGGCTGCTAAAAGTCTGGTCGGTGGCACAGCAGGGCTAAGGCAGGCTCCCTGCCTGCCCGGGCTCGGCACAGCTCCTAGAAGTGGCCGGCTTCTCTGGCTATAAGGCCCAGGGGCAGCCACGGGGGCTCCTATCCCTGCCCAGCACGCGATCTCTGCAGCTCCCATGGGATCTGTGGGGGTGGCCCCTGTGGGCAGTGCACAGAGTCCCCTGGCCCCTCCACCTAGGAGCTGGACATGCTGGCTGCTTCCAGGAGCCACCTGAGGTAAGCCGACACCACAAACCCCCTCCTACATCCCAACCCGAGGTCGGAACCCCCCTCCTGCACACTAACTCCCTCCCAGAGCCAACACTTCATCCCTTCCTGCACCACAACCCCCTTCCCCAGCCTTAAGTCCCCTCCCACACCCAAACTCCTTCCCAAAGCCCACACCCCAACCCCAGCCCTGAGGGCCCCCTGTACCCCAAACCCCTTATCCTCGCCCCCACCCCAGAACCTGCACCCCCAGCCAAAGCCCGCACCCCCTCACACTTCCCAACCCCCTGCCCCAGCTCTGAGCCCCCTCCCACACTTCCAAAACTCTGATCCCCAGTCCCACCCCAGAGCCTACACCCCCAGCTGGAGCCCTCCAGCACCCCAACCCCCTGCCCCAGCCTGGTGAAAGTGAATGAGGATACTAGTAGGGTGACCAGACAGCAAGTGTGAAAAATCAGGACAGGAGTGGGGGTGGGGATAATAGGAGCCTATATAAGAAAAAGACCC
>NC_133782.1:7268665-7339236 GCF_003597395.2 Chelonoidis abingdonii
GTAATATTACCCGCCATGGCGGCGCCACTCTAGGGGGCGACCTGCCGGCCCGCTGGAGTTGCTAGGGTAAAAGTCTTCCGACGAACGTGCACGCACGGCGCGTACACCTACTGGAATGGATATGAGCAACACATCTCGAAGAACAACAGTTACAAAGGTGAGTAACCGTGTTTTAGGTTGGTGCTAAAGGTCTTTTGTCCTAAAAGTTTGCTATTTATGGGTAAAATTCCGGATTTCCCCTCAAAACCCAGGTGACTGGGTTTTTGTGGATTTGCAAAACAAAATCCATCCCCCAACATGGGCAGACCACAGTGTTGTAGTGAATCACTCTGCAGACTTGCACTGGCCATCATGGCTGGATTATTCTCACATTAGCAGCACAAGGAAAGTTTATCTTTAACACAGTACTGTACTGTATTTGTTTTTGGATTTTTTTGGTCTGTGCTGCTGCCTGACTGCGTACTTCTGGGTTCCAAATGAGGTGTGGTTGACCTGTCAGTGCGTAACTCTGGGGTTCATAACTCTGAAGTTCTACTGTACTACTGAGGAAGCTATTGCAGACAAATGAAATGGCATGGATGATGGCACAGGAACAGGAGGGGGAAATACTTGGAGGAGTTCAGGGAGACAGTGGTCATAAATCCCCAAGACAAGCCTCACTCCTCATTATACCCAGTATATCACAGTGATGAGGATTTACTTTGTTAACTAAACAATAGGTGCCTGTTAATGCCTGGAGCTTCAGCAGCTGCACATGCTGCAGTATATACTACAGTGCATAGCCGGCCCAGATTATTTGATTCTTATAAGAGGTTGATTCTTACAAGTGGGGTATTTAGTATAGGAATCATTTAGTCCAGGTGGTTTTGATCACTGTATGCAGCTGATTCATGTATCAGTGATTCTTATAAATGGAGTGCACTGTAATACAGAAAATCCTAACCCCTCTCCCCACTCTAACCTCCCAAGGACCTGTTCCTGCACCACTGAAGTTAGAAGAAGTTTTCTCAATGATTTCCAAGGGAGCAGGCGCAGGTTCATTAGGCTGTTGCTGATTTCATCCTACTCACCTCTGGGACCAGGGTCTCCAAGTTCTCCTGTCGGCCCTCTATATCCAGGTGGACCACGAGCACCAGGATGACCAACACTTCCCATTGCCCCAGGTGGACCTGAGGGACCCGCTGGGCCAGGTCGACCCATCAGTCCAGGAGCCAAGGGCCTTCTCAAATTAGCAGCCAACTGTGCAATTTGTTCTGAGGGGAAAAAAATAACAAAACCAAAACTAAGTTCTTTTGCCTTATGCCTGTGTCTGAAGTTTGAAAACCTTTTTCTGGTATGTGACACTTGCCACCAAGTGTATCCAATCAAAGGAGAAGATTATAGGCTCTGGATTTCTGAAGCTAGAATCTGTCCTGGTAACCCACAACCAGAGGCGCCTTGAGCTGAATCAGGTGAATACATTTTGATGAGATGACAAAAAATGGTTTTTCATTATAGTAAACCTCTGGACTTGTGGGGGCAGGTTTGCTCAGAACCGTCTAACTGATGAATTTTTTCTTTCATGTTATTTATAAACTAAACGAAAACACTTTAAATAATTTTGAAGCAAAGTTTAATCGAAATTAATACTCAAGCAATTGAAATAGGTTTGCAGGTTTTAGTTTCCGCCACAAAAAGTGAATGAAACACAATCATCAAGAAGCAAAATATTCAAAAAAGACATAAAATAATTTCTTTGAAGCAAAACTTTATTGCTCTATCAGGAATGAAATCCCGTGACCTTTGCCATCATAAAACAGCAACTATATCAATGAGCCATTCAGTGAATGGAAACTATACTTTGTAATGATTGGCTAGTAATACAAGTCCCATTGGAAAGGAATTCTTAATGTCTCAGATTATTACAATCATTGTTAAACTAAATAGAAACAAGTGTTCTCTGACTATAAAGTGTAGCTATATTCTGATACAGACAATAATTAAAGTTCACCTATCTCCCAGTTATACTCACCATTTATCATTCCCTCACAGAGTTCTCTTATGTGTTGTTCACTGGCCTCTTTGCCCTGCAATTGACAAAAGAGTCCTTTACACAAAATCATATTATTTCTTGTCATCAACCTATTGATCCCCAAAAGAAACTTATTTCTAATGGACTGCAAAATCAAGCAGAAGAGTTTTTATTAAGAAGAAAGAGTAGTTTCTTCAGAAAATATTAGTTTCAGCCTTAACGTCCTGGGGTGGTGGTAATATTAATGAAGTTGATTTTAAAGTTAGTGGGAACGTTGTGGTGCTAATGTTCCAAGTCATATATTTAATTTGTTGTTTATTTGGCCTTTACTGAAAAGTGAAACTCAAGCTTGGGGAAAATAACCAATCAAACCCTAATGTGAGTAATACTATAATGACCCAACAGGAAACAGGTTTGCATTTTAAAGTTACTGACTGCTATCAATTTACTTTCTTAGTGCTCTCACAGTTATGGAGAACAAACATGACTTCACACATCACATCCAACCCCAATGAATGCAGGTAACTCCTAACAACACATCACATTGAGAGGAAACTAATCCTTAAAAGGTACACATTTTTGGAAATAGGTCTTAATTCTGTGCTTGGAAATTGTGTGTGCGCACCTTTTTGTACAAATAAACTGCTTCTGCAAATCTGCTAGTTAGATGTGCAGTTACCTGATTTGCATGCACAAATGCCAGTGGTGGAAGTGCAAAATTAGAAGCTCGTCTAATGCTGGTGACCTTTAATTTGTTCAGGTTTGTGCCCTCATTTGCAATTCTGGGCACAGTCATTTGCACCTGCAAAGCTGAAGTCCAAGTTAAAACCCCTTTAATCTTTAGCCCATAATGTTTAAATGTTAAAACCCACTGGACTAGGCCTTTTCTTTTCTGATCTGACCAAACAGTTGCCAACATTAACACACTGGAACCAACTGCCCTCTGAGAACACTTAGCAATTGAGACCTACCCAGTCTTGTGTTACTCTAAAGACAAATTACAGAAGGCAGGCCAGGCTCCTGTTATCTATTACATTTTTATGTTACTTTAGTGCTGCACTGACAGCCTTGGAGATAGTTTACATTTATTCACAGAACAGGAGCAACATAGGTAGTGTCAGCACATGCTGCTTCAACACTATTTCAGCGTGATTCAGCCCTGCTCTGGAGGGACAAGCAGGTAGTTCAGTCTCCATGCCCTACTCATTCTTTGGCCCTTCTCAGGGGACCACCCCAAGGGAACCAATTAATACTAGCTGTGATGTAGTTTTGGTGGTGTGGACACTTGCCCATTGGGAACTGGACGGAGAACACCAAGCACATTTCACACAGGCCTCTGAGGGTATGTCAACACTGCAATATAAGCCCAGGGTTTGTAGAACTCGAGTTAACAGACACTGGGTTTGCTAAAATAGGATTTGAGGATCTACGCTCATTTGTAATCCCAGGTTAGGAACTGTTGAACTCTGGATTTCATCCTGGGGCTCCAGCATCAGTACTGCATTATCCAGGCTCACATTCACTCATATCCCAGACTTCCTAGTGCCCTTCATAATGTGGCCACTCTAGCCATTTGTTCATGGTACAGTGTGGGAAAACTTGTCTATTCAGAGGACAAAGAAAGTCGGCCTGTGGGATACTTTTGGCATGAGTCCAGTGGAGCTACATCACACTGCAAAGCAATAGGGCTTGAACCCTGGGTCCCGGCTTGACTCAAGTTGGACCCACCACCCCTGTGGGCTCCTGGGACCCTGGGTCTGAACCTGGGGTTAATGTGATTTCTATGTAGACAGAATTGGGATTAGGCTTAAGCCTGAATTCGAACCCTGGGCTTATATTGTTGTGTAGACATACCCTGAATGTTCATGAGATGGTAACTTTCATTCCCTTCTCTCCTGCACCAGATCTGAACCAGCAACCTGGAGTTACAAAGTTACATATCCTATTACAAATTCCCTGACCATCCAGCCTCCCACAGGCTGGCATTTTTATTTATTTCTGCCATTAAGGACTTCTTCTTTACTGACTTATAGCAAAGGAGATCTTTCCTCTCAGCCCATTAGCCTGATCTGTTTCATAAGACCCGTCACAGGTACTGATGCTGCAAGTACTGCAAGACTTGTCCATTTGTGAACAAAAGGGCAAAAACATATTTTGTAAACTTACTCTAAACAGAGTCAACCCTGCACCCAAAGTCCAGTGTAACCAGTACTGCCTGTTACCCATTCATCCATTTCCAATGCAGGCCTGTGATCAAGGAACAGATGATACTTACTGGAGGGCCAGGTTTTCCAGTAATGCCGGGGATACCTTGCTCTCCCTGGTAGCCCATAGGTCCTGGATGACCTGGAATCCCTTGCACACCAGAAGTCCCGTTAGGTCCTTGTATACCTTTAGGACCCGGCTCGCCTCTTTCTCCTGACTAAGGAGGAAGAGAAATCAAACAGCTTAAAACAGGAGGCTCAGCATATTGTTATTCTTCCATAGTATTTCTTAGCTAAGCTTTTCCTTCTGGCTTCCTTATTTTCTTTCTTACTGACATAGTGGCTATGCTGACCATGTATGTTCCTCATCTCGCATGTATGGGTTTACATGTCTATCATGATTATTATGCATGTTTTAGGCCATATGCATGCTATAGTTCAAACAGTGCTGGCAGCAACGGTATTCAAACCATTCTAGTGACATAAAAAGGCCACAGAGTAGCAGATTTACAGCATGGTTCTCAGAACACCATTCTGGGAAACCACGTCAGAACCAACAGCATTGATGCTCCCTTGCTTTCCACCATAGCATGGACAGGGCTTTTGATTTCAAGCGTGGAGACCTAACTGTTTCTTCCTTTTGGTATGTTATCATTATAGCAACAGCAATTCATTCCTTCTCAAGGCTGCTGCTTATCTGATCCTTCCCAGGGCCAAATTTCTATCTCATCAAGATGTACTAAGTGATATGCTAAGAGTTCTGAATAAATTGTTTTCCACATTAGGCATTTTCAGCAATAATCAATGGCACTACCCCGGCAGTTAAAGTTAAGCCCGTGCTTAAGTGCATTGCTGGACAGGGCTAATTACACACTCCCCCATTCTGCATTGCTGAGCTTTTACTCCCACAGACAGATGTGGGATTTACACACACAACTTAGGTAGCCGTCCTTGAAGACTCCATGCAGAGTGTGCATGAAAACTCATAGAATCATAGAATATCAGGGTTGGAAGGGTCCTCAGGAGGTATCTAGTCCAACCCCCTGCTCGAAGCAGGACCAATTCCCAGCTAAATTATCCCAGCCAGGGCTTTGTCAGGCCTGACCTTAAAAACCTCTAAGGAAGGAGATTCTACCACCTCCCTAAGGAACCCATTCCAGTGCTTCACCACCCTCCTAGTGAAAATCACAAAGGTCAACACTAAGGGTCATCTAACGGCTATATTAATGGACCAGAGACCAGAGCTGAAAATAAAAGACAATGCCAGCCTTGATGCTGCATAACCCAATGAGATCAGAAGCTACATTGGGATGTGATAAGCACATTTGTTTCCTTAACATTTCTGTGACTCTCAGTCTGAAATGAATGACACTTACCTCTCCCTTTTGTCCCGGGGGGCCGAAAGGACCCTACAAAAAAAAAGGGAAGTTTGATCTTATTCTTCTCTAAAGAACAAGAATCAGTTGCAAAGAAACATCTAAAAGCAGATCCTTAAGCTCTTGGAAGCAGGGACCACCACTGCGTGCCACACCTAATGTAACGGGATTCCTAAGCAGGGTCTGTGGGTTCTACATCAGTGCAAAGCACAATACTGCAAACGGGCATAGAAAGCCAAAGGGCACTGCCAGGAGGTAGGATAACCCCATTGGTATCGTTCAACTCGGGGGTTGGGACAGAAAATTGGGTCGCCAGAATGTTTCAAAGGGTTGCGGTGCAAGTCCTGTCCCACGGGGCTGGCTGGGCTCACCTCCCGGGTCCCAGTGTCACTCAGATTTGGCCTAGCCATCATAATGACAGGAGTCTGAGTAGGCCAAATTTGAGTGAGTGTGAGCCAGGTCACAACTCCACTCACACAACTGCAATGCCGAGAGCCAAGCGCAGCCAGCCCCACAGCACAGGAGCTGCAGGAGCCGCCACTGTGGGGTGAGTGCCAGGCAGGACTCAACCCCCAACACACACTAGGGGGCAGGATCTGACTGAAACCACCCCAGCACCTCCACCCCAAGGTCTGCTGGAGGGGAGGGGAGAGGGGCTCAGGGCCAGGGGATAAAACAGGTTCAGGCATGGACTGCACTTGTAAGGAATAAACTGATCAGTTTAGTTTTACTAGTAAAACTAGAGGATTCCTCACCTCTGTAGACAGGGATTCATCATTAGACCCACATACCAGGGCTGAACGTAGCTCCCTGGCAGTGACAGCCTCCATTGAACCAAAGCCTCAACACCCAAGAACAGAAGGGACGGTCACTGTGCAGTGCACCTGATCTCCCTGAGGGGTAGAAATAACGAATGATGAATCCCTGGCTATTAGGGTGTCCAGATGTCCTGATTTTATAGGGACACTCCTGATATTTGGGCCTTTTTTTTTATATATATGGGCTCCTATTACCCCCCAACCCGTCCCGACTTTTCACACTAGCTGTCTGGTCACCCTACTGGCTATACACGTGAGAAATCCTCCTCTAGTTTTATTAGTCAAATTAAAATGGGCACAGTGCTGTTGGTGAATGGAATACTTGGTTTGGTTTCACAGGACACCGTTCTCTTTTCACAATTAATAGTGTAACTGTAGCCTTTGGAGCCCTCGTGTATTCAACGCTGGCAGGTTTTAATAGTCATTGGTTCATTAATCTCTGGGCTCCCACTGTCTGATATGTTAAATTTTGTTTTGTTTAAATGACACCTACCGGTTCTCCTTTGTCACCTGGCAGGCCATCTGCTCCAGCAGTGCCCTGATAATGAGGCACAACAGTTAACACACGAGAAACTCACCAGTGGGTTTGCAACGATTATTCACAAACATGCGCTACACTTTCCAAGTGGGATTTACTCTGTCAGGGCCCAGTCCTTTGAGTCCTGAGTACCCTTAACTCCTACTGGCAGCAAAGAGGATTCAGTACCTTGTTGTTGCAGTGGGAAAGTTTTCTGACTTGGAAAATAGATACGGCAAAATTAAGGTATGCTCCACAATAGCTGTTCTGCTGCTCTGAATGGCAACCCTGGATAACAGGCAGTCTTCTGCAAGATCCAGGAGCCCTTTGCATCAAACTCATTGTGGCAAAAATTTAATTCTAGAGTGACGAGCAAGGGCTGAACCCAGAAGAGACAAGGACCTGGCAAGCGCTGATGAGCAGCAATGCAGCCAGAACAGGTGTCCACACTTAACACTCTTCGCTCCAGGAAGACAGTTCCATGCTAAGGCTGTTCATCAGACAAAATTCCTTGTTTAAACCGGGATGTGACCCCAAAGCAGCTGGTTGTATTAATTCAGCTGGACTACACGGGCCTAAAGAGTTTAGGTGTTAACAAGACCCTGTTATGGTTTAACGTTAAAGGTTTGGGGTTTGGTATACAGAGACTTGGCATGGTTAGTAGCACAGCAAAGCATTAAACATTATTTTAACCTTTTATTAAAGACACAGAATAGAAAGAAAAACAATTAAAGCATTTGAAATGTAAAGTATTAAGTAAGGCTTTCATTTTAACAACAGATATTAATTTATTCATTTTAGCTGGGAAAACTCCCCTTGTTTGATGGGTTTTTTTAGATGATATGAAAGGGTATTAACTGTCCTTTTTGGGGAAAGAAAAGTTTGCAGAAATGGGCTGGAGCTTTCGTTGCTGCTGTTGTTAAAGTCTGATCCTGTTTCCGAAGAAAACTAAACCAGACAGACAGACAAAGAGAAAAGAACAGCAAATATAGAAAATACAGCTTCCATCTCTGCTGTTTGACTTTCACTTGCAACCTCGCTGCTGGAAAAACAAAGGCAAAGCACAGTGTTGTATTAGTCACTTTGAGATCTGGCAAACTTATACCAGCAGTGAGCTGTTTAGGGCATTGATTTTAGTTGCCCCTTTCTGGTGTTGCAAATTATGCAGCGTTGGCCAGCTACGTCGGACATTAATTAGACAAAAGGAAAAAGGAGAGGGATAGGAAAGAGGAGAAAAAGGCAGAGAAGGAAAAGGACACCTGGGTGGGGAGGAAAGAGAGAAAAACAAAGTCTCAAATCCCATGTGGTATTTGGGATGTAGCTGGAACTGATGGATGTGGCAGCGTTATTTGGGTTCTGGTTTTTGGCCTAGTTTGGTCAGGACAACTTTTAGGACTGGGATGAAGAAGGTCCAGGGTCTCAGGAGATGGTGGGGGTGGCAGCCAGAATGGTGAAGCTCACTCCAGTAGCCAATTTTTCTCTTCAAATTCTCTTTCTTGAAAGACCCCAAAAGGGGGTGGAATAGTCCATTCCCTCATTATTTTGTCCACTAATTAGGCCTAATTTCTGACACACCAATTGTGGTTCATTGATTTTTGGCCTCACACTGTCCAATTTTCCAAGCATGATTTCAACACAATCCTTGAGGCCTTTTTGTTTGCACTAATTCAGTCTCTCTGTGCTTTTGTATCTTTTCCCATCAACATCTGTTATTAGGTTATTATAACACCTTATGAACTCACACCCACTTGTCACAGTTAAGCTCACAATTCGGGTACATTTGTAGGTCCAATTATCACAGCAAGTCTCTGAAATAAAGTGCATGCAAGGGAACTATTCATAAGCCCTTACGAAAAATAAAATCTAAACTTCAACAGTCACAAACTTGAGGTCTACCCAAAATCGGGCCGGGGTGTTTCCAGTGATGTTTGAAACCAGGTGGCTAATTATTAAGTTGCAGCTTTATTTCCGAGTGAGGCTCATACGAGGACAAAAGTCTCCCAAGAGCATTCGGTGAATAGCTCTGTATGGCCATGTTAAGCCACAATATATAATCCCTTTTCCTTTAAACCAACAGATGGCGCTTGTTATTCAGGTAGGAATAGAGACGATATACAGAGCTACCCCTTGGTATGTGTCGGGTTTACATGTTTCAGATGCCACTCAGAATGGCACAACAACATGGCTAGAGTATTGCGCACAGTTACAGCTGATAATAAACAACATTGTGCTGATGGTACAGATCGGGACTAGATGTCTTTTTTAGATTTAGGCTTCACAGACCCTATTGAACTTAGACTGATCCTGCCCTTAGACAGCAAGAAAAGGAGTACAGAAGGCATAACTGCAATTGATAAACTGTTGTTGGGAGTGCATTCCATTTTCTGCAGAGATAAACCACATTCCTCCACTGATCTAAGTTATATATTTCAAGGAAAGTCATCAATTGAAGCAATCCAAACATGACAATTTAGAAGCAAAAGTTTATTAAGGGCTAAATGTTCCTAGCCCCTACACAGTTAATCATTGGGGGCTTTAGGGGGGGCTACCCATGTGAGTGGTGAAGCAAACCCTGCTTTTCCACTCACGTGGGTATCCCCCCTGAAGATTATAGGCTGACTTTTGTGAGTTAGGTGAGCAAGATTTGGCCCCAAGCAGTTTACTTGCCTTGTACTGTGACTGCAAGATAGACACAAAGGATCTTGAGCATGGCATTTCAAGATACCTTTATTAAAATAAAATACATTGAGCACACACAAAAATTAATCAGAAGAAAAATGGGTTGGCTGGTTCTGCTGCATAACCTGTTAATTTTAATTGAGAGGAAAGTTGGTAATGCTGTTGAATAGCTGTGATCAAGCTACAGTTAAATCATATTAGTTGAATAAAATGGGAAAATAACCAGAAAAGGAAAGACCAACCCTTGGCTCACCTGGTTACCTTTGGGACCAGAAACTCCACCAGAACCCTGGAACAAGAAAAAGGGAGAATAAGCAGGGAACTGTTCCTTTCCCACGCATTCCTAGCACAGTTAGATGTTCCCTAGCACAGTGAGGGGTGGGAATACTAATCCTGTAATTGCCAGCTAAGACAAAGAGGCAGGACAGGGATCAGAACTCATTTGTATTTCTTAGAATCAACAAGAGTTTTTAGTGTTCAGTTTGTTTTGCAGCAATATTCTGCGGTCACTGTGGTTCACATTTCTTTCTTGACAGTTACAGTATACATAAGCCATAAGATGATAGGTCACAATTTCCTTCTCTGAATTGGCTCTCTCACCTCATCTCCCCCATAACTCATTCAACCTACCAGCCATTAAAAATAACTTTAATGCAGTGGGTCTCAGTGTTTGAGGGCCCCTCCCCACAAGCCTTCCGTTCATTCTCTGTGGCCGCTAACAGTAAATTGTGGTCATTGTAAGACTTTGGCTTATGGGATACTCTGTTCATACTGTCCTTGTTAATTCACTGAACAAAACTAAAATGCCGTGTGCAGTTAATTCTGTCCATTTACATCAGACTCACCTTCCTTGCTCACCCCTGGGTAAGGTTCCTTTCCCTCCCTTCCCCCAGGCATGTAAAATATTCATAGATTTTTTATCATCATGGTATAGAGCAGGAGCGTGGATTTTTGTGCCAGGACTGTGAATGTTCATAACAGTTTTACAAGGTCTGTATTACTACGTCAATTTTCACAAGGGTTTAGGGTTAGCTGTTCCTGACTTCGGCATCCACAGAGATGCATGACTTGGGAACTTGCTGGTAAGGGACCCAGCTTGTCTGGTATCCTGTTTTAAGTGGCAGGGTCAGATGTCCATAGGAGTAAAAGGTGAACCAGGCAGCTGTAATTTATAAACCTTGGGGTAATTTAGCCAGTCTGAAGAAACATTCCAAGAACAACCATGCCCCTTTAGCATTCAAACGGAGAATGAAGCAATACATTTGCAGCCCTGACCTGTGACTTTGGATCCATCTAACACAGCCAGAAGCCAGTCCAAGTTCTGAGGACCTTGGTCTTTTCTGCAATGCACTGTTGGATGGGTTCAATTATTGTAATCTTAGAACAGCAGTTTTATGGCATATTCATCAATTTGGCAATTGGGAAATATGTGATTTTTTTCCTAGCTGGTTCTAGAAACTTCCAGCAGAACAATGTGATAGAACACACACATAGAATTAGTGGGTGTTATTTCAGTAAAGTCAAGCCCTGAAGATCAATTAAAAAACTGAAAGTTCTATTAAAAAGTTTCCCTATTAAAATAATTCAGAGGTAACAAGCCAGAAGACAGAAATGAATCTGGGTATTTATAACTATTTTTTTTAAAAATGAACCAGTGTCGCATGCGCTATTGCTCCCCAACCCCTGTGACAGGGCTGCTTTTTTTTTTTTTTTTTTTTTTACAGTTACTTGTTCTCTGTTCACTCATTTTTAACAGGGCCATAGTTTTAAAGGGATGCATCATCTTCAAAAATACATTTTTCATTGTGGCGATTCTTGTTTCTACAGTACGCCTGCTGTTGTAGCATCCAGACTCAGAGCCCCTTGTGACTGAGAAGCATAAATCTCACCACAAGATTCTTCCAGGTCTAGCACAGAGGCCCATTGTGAAATCCCTGGTGCCCGGGGTGATTATTTACACAGAGACTTTACCTACAAGCTGAAGTGAAGGAAGCCATGGAACACACGGCTACTGTTCTCCTGCAGGCCATGGACAACTCACATTCATTTTTGCGCTGCTGGCTTCTTTTCAACAAGAATAATTCTATTTAAATCCAACCACTGAATTTATTTTTAAGTTCTGCCTTGCAGGGCCCAGGTATGTTTCCGTTTGTAAGGAAAAAAAAGATTTTTTTTAAAACGTCCTAATTAAATATTCTAAATAACTACAATGCAGCTCTCCTGTGAGCATGGAGATCTTGAACTTTGATGAAATCTGCATAAAGAGCAGGTATAGTAAACCCACTTCGGCTCTGTGTCCATTGCAAACAAATAGTCCAATCTGGCTGGGATAGGATCTGGAAAATCTTGTTGAAATGAACTATTCAGTCTAAACATAATGGGATGTCTAGGAATGGAGATGCAGCACTGGAAATGCTGATTAGCTCATCATTCCCCTCCCTTTTCCAGCTCTAACTCCTGTGATTCAGGACTGGTTGTTTGTTTTTTAACAATAGATCAGTAAAAGCCTGATTTGTCAGGATCATCCTGCTGAGGCTGACATCAGGAAGCATAAGGGAATGGTTCAGTTTATTAATCAGCTGAACCTATATATATCAAGACATAAGAACTTCGCCTATCCAGGTGGATCTTTTCTCTTAGGTTGGTCTACAAAGGGGAAGGGGGAGAATCGATCTATGTTATGCAACTTTAGCTACGTGAATAATTTAGCTGAAGTTGACGTACTTAGATCTACTCACCGCGGTGAGTCAACAGCTGATGCTCCCGCATCAACTCCGCATGCACCTCTTGCTCCGGTGGAGTACTGGAGTCGACGGGAGAACACTCGGTGGTCGATTAGACGTGATAAATCGACCCCTGCTGGATCGATCGCTGCCCGTCGATCCAGCGAGTAATGTAGACAAGGCCCAAGATACTTATATGGCCCCATCCCACAGTGTCTGTGTGCCTCACAATTTTTAATTTATCCTTATGAGGCAGAACACTTCTATTATCCCCATTTTACAGAAGGGGAATGGAGGCACAGAGAGGGTAAGTGACTTGCCCAAGGTCACACACAGTCTGTGGTGGAGCAGGGAATTGAACCCAGATTCTGAAGCATTAGACCACCTTATTCTCTTATTTATATGTGCTGAATGGTATCGTGTGCTTGATTTTCCACTACAAAGCCCCTAACTTTGCAGTAGAAGTTTTGTACTTGCAATGAACTGCAATTGCAAATGGTAAAATGTAAACATCCAATGACATTTTACCCTTGCAAGCCAGCAAGTTAGGTATCTAACCGCTCATGCTTGCACTTGCACTTTGTTGCAGGCCCAGTTATTTATCCATAGAAAAGTGAATGTTCGGATTAGAGGTAAGGTTCAAAACGAGGCTCTGAAAATGTTAAGGGGCTGTGTTCCATCGTCGGTCTGGCAGGGAGCACAAGCTGGCGCAGTTCTGCTGACTTTACTTTATTGTCACTAGCATCATCCAATTTATGGGCAAGAGTTGTACCTTTGAAAGATCTGGGGAAAATCCTGAGGAGCAAACAGATTGCTTTGTTTCAAAATTGACAGGGAAAAAATTAGTAACTAAACTGAGCAAGGACAGGTGGACACTGCTGACATAGACCCCAATGGTGGGAAATCTGCCATATAGGAAAGTTCTCCTCACTGTCAGAGGGTCCCTGTAAAGGGCCACTACGTCACTCAAAGTGGAGGGAACGGGCCAGGGAGGGGGTAAAGTGAGGGCTGCTCTCATTCAGCCCATCCTCTCAGGAGCAAACAAGAAAAAAAGGTCAAAATCGGAACAAAACTTTTCAAATGACTTGAACCAAAACGGTTTCCAGATTTTTGGTTCATGAACATTTTCAAGATTTTGACTTTTCACCATTATTTGGTATGGGGACATTATTTGAGACCCCAGAAGTTTTTGCAGGGCAGCAAAAACCTTTCCTGCCCAGCTCTACTTACCCTGTCACCAAATTCACCACGAATCCCCGTTGGGCCAGGGAGTCCAGGTTCCCCACTGGCACCTTTGCGGCCCTAAAGGGAAAACAAGAGTCCTTGCACCTGTTAATATCCCAAGAGTTCACCAGTCTCAATACTGATTTCCTGAACAAAGTCATTAATTCCAGATTCCCTTTTCCTTCTTTACTCTCCCGAGTCCCAACCACTATCCCTGTCCTTCCAGACCCCAGTACCGCTCTTCTCCTTCCTCATGTCCTTGCTTGCTGGCCCTACTCTTCCCCTCTGACACCACTGACTGGGGGAAGGCATTTTGAGGTACTCCAGCCCAATGTCTTGCAGATCATCAATGGCATTAGCAGAGGTTGCTTAGTGGCCACAATAAGGCCATCTGGGTGCACCAACAGAACCAAATTTGGGAGTCAGGAAGCAATGAAGCTTCAGTACGACGAGTCTCCATGGCCCACGGATGATAGAGCCCTTACTGCTTTGTGTGGTCAGTACACTGAGAACTGTATGAAAACCTGCAGATCTTTTAATTCAAAAAAGCTTTATCAAAACACTCATGCAAGGATGGCCTGATGGCTTCTTGATGACATTTGCAGAGCCACGTGAAAGGCTTGAGCCTGAGCTCTCCCTGACAACGGAGGCTGGATGTGCTGCAGATAAGGGAGCACTTGATGATGCTCCAGACTGGGTCCTCTGGACAATTCAGGTGTTTTGCTGCTCAGGCTCCGTGCGGAATCCTAGGACGGGTCTACACTTGGAAGGCTTTGCAGACACAGCTATACCATTGTACTATATCAGCAAAGCACTTTTGCCAGCATAGCTATCCAGCCCCATCCAGAGTGAAGTAAGTTATACTCGCAAAAGGACGGGTTTGCCGGTGTAACTGAGTCTCCACTTGGGGCTTTTGCTGGCACAGCCCTCTTGATCTGGGACCCCAGATCATCACTGACATTGCTATGCTGGGACAAGTTTGTAGTGTAGATCTGGCCCTAGCCGCTTTTTGGCTGGAGAGAGGAAAGTAGCTGCAATCTTGAGAGTGTGGATGATGGGATTAAAGGAGGGGTCCCCGGGACTAGCACAGGGGACACTCAAGACAAGTGGGTTGGGAATATCCAGGTGAAGGAGGATATAAAATGATCAGCTCTAAAAGACTTCCTCTGCATTTGTGAAATAAAGACAGTGTTTGTTCTTGCAGTGGATATAGTAGTATTTTGGCTACTGCTCTTTCCTTGCTCTCCCTTTCACTGTGCTATATTAAAGAAGGCATTAAGTATGTTCTGATTAATGGAAATCCAGTCCTTCCAATCATTTGTCACTATCACCCAATCTTCTTTGCCAGAAGTTTGCATGGACACCAAACGATTATAACCTGGTGGGTACTAAATTACCGAAATTTCTAGCTTACTGACCTGAAAGCCTCTTACACCTGGGGCTCCCAATGGGCCTTGAAGACCAAGTGCACCCTGAGAAAGAGAAGAATAAGCATCATTAAGAAAGATCATTCACAACCAATTGAGTCATGAACACAGGTGAATTGCCTTCCTTGTAACAACAAAAAGCAGGCAGTCCTGTGGTACAAAAGTCTTCCTAACAGCCATGCTGATGGATGGCTATTGCAAAGCAGCTTGCTGTTTATTGAACTTTATTCCTGTGATTACCATTAACAATAACGATTATTTCTGTTTTACTCAATGCTTAGATTCATTTGGTTCTTACAAATGAAAGGGCCTAAGTGACCCTGGCTAAGATAGGCACAGTAGGACTCGTGCTGTGCAAACTTCTAGACACACAGCCCTAAGAATATGTCAGTTCAGACCTGACACTCCAGTTCTGAATGGATACAGTTCATTGGCCTGATTCAGCAAGGCAGGGAAGCAGGGGTCTAATTTTAAGCACATGACTAATCCCAGCGAAGTCAGTGGGTGCTTTCTGACCGTGACCCACTAAATGGTGCTTTTGTGACGGATACGCCTGATCATCCTCTTGAGATTTCCGGGTTAATATAGGGGCAGACTATCAAATAAGTGGCCAAGACTTTTTACACCTAACAGGGTCTTTTTGAGATAGTCGCAGGAACTGAAAACACAAGACAATCCCTTTGCACTTTTTCCAATTCACAGATCATTTTGTTCTTAGTAGGTTGACACATAAGCCTGCTGGGAAAGAGGTTTTCGAGGGGAGGGGGAAGAACGGTAGATGAAGTTCCAAGCAACTCTAGTACTAACTATATATCAGATATTTAATTGCATACAGGTTAAGCTAATTAATTCCCTGAACCGTTTTTCAACTCTTACTAAACTGTCAGATGAAGTTAGGAAGAAAACTGGTAATTAAAGGAACAGATTGTGGGAGCTGGCAAATTGAAAACCTGGGGCCTGATTTCCAGACGAGTTGAGCTTCCACCACTACAAGTGAAGCAAATGGTTAGAAATTAGACGAAGGTTTCTAACCATTAGGGGAGTGAAGTTCTGGAACAGCCTTCCAAGGGAAGTAGTGGGGGCAAAAGACTTATCTGACTTTAAGACTAAGCTTGATAAGTATATGGAGGGGATGATATGATGGGATAGTTTAATTTGGGCAATTGATCTTGGATTATCAGCAGATAAGTCTGCTCAATGGTCTGTGAGGGGATGTCGATGGGATGCGATCTGAGTTACTGCAGAGAATTCTTTCCTGGGTGCTGGCTGGTGAGTCTTGCCCACATGCTCAGGGTTTAGCTGATCGCCATATTTGGGGTCAGGAAGGAATTTTCCTTCAGGGCGGATTGGCAGGGGCCCTGGAGGTTTTTCGCCTTCCTCTGCAGCGTGGGGCATGGGTCACTTGCTGGTGGATTCTCTGCAGCTTGAGGTCTTCAAACCACAATTTCGAGGACTTCAATAACTCAGTCATGGGTTAGGGGTTGTTATAAAAGTGGATGGGTAGGGTTCTGTGGCCTGCTTTGTGCAGAAGGTCAGACTAGATGATCATATTGGTCCCTTCTGACCTACGAGTCTATGAGTCTATGAGTCTATGAATAGGAGCTGAAAGCGTGCAGCCCCTCTGGAAGTCAGGAACTACCCCCTTGAAATACACACATGCAAATACAAAAGCATGATACAGTGCATGCCTGGCGACAGTCACAACTGGCAGTCACACCCATTGCAAAAATGTATGTTTGTGCAGGCGCATTTGGCACCAGCAACTTCGGTCAGGCGTTTTGAAAATGCAGCCTTTTGTGTTTTCTGTTATTCCAGCTAAAAACATTTCTGATTGCAAACTGACAGCTGCGTACGAGAGGCTAGGCTGTAGTCTACTGAGAAAATAAAACACACAAATGATGTTGGGTCAAATTTTGAAAGTGACTAAATGACTTAGGAACCTAAGACTAAGCAATAACTCCCTTTTGAAAATGGGATTTAGGCTCCAAGGTCACTGGGTACAACTTTCTCAAGACCTAAGTCACTTAGGAGCCAAAATCCTATTGTAAAATTAAGGGGACTTATGTGCTTCTGAAGATTTTACCCCTTGTTTGAGCTTTGGAAATATACAGAGAACTAGTTATATCTGTGGACAGAACCCAGCATGGTTTTTTGACCCAAGCACATAAGATATTATATAAGTCACGAGCACACACTAGTGTTAAAGCAATAAAAACTTAATTGACGTTCCAGGCACTCTGGAGCAAAGCCACTGTCAGGGAGATCCAAATCAGACCTTAGTTCAGTGAAGTACCTTTAAACATGTGAGCAGTTCCATGTCAGTAGGCTATGTAAAAATGGCACCATTTTATTCAGTAAGAGCTGAAATCAATGGGACTTATGCTTAAGGTGACCATATGTCCCATTTTGGCCGGGACAGTCCCTTTTTTAAGCCATCTTAGCCATTCCCACTTTTTTCCCCAAAAGGAGACATTCGTCCTATTTGTTCTTGCTGACTTGATCAATTGGCAAGAGCAAACAGGACAAATGCCCACTTTTGTCAAAAAAGTGGGGTGCGGTACAGAGGGGGCGAATGGAGATGCCAGTCCCCTGTGAGGAGGGTGCAGGGCTAGGTGTGGGGGGAAGCAGCATTCCAGCATGCTCCTCCCACCCAGGTTTCCAGCAATCAGGCTTCCAGAGACCAGGCAACAGCCTCCTGGGTTCCAGCAACCTGCAACAGCATGGGGGGGGGGGGGCAGGGGAGGCATGGACAAGTGGCTGAGGGTGTCCTGTTTTCTCTTGGGAAATATCGTCACCCTATAGATGCTTAAAGCTGGGCACCTTCCTGAAGTACCCTCCTGAATCAGGGCTCCAAAGAATAGAACTTCACATTGGCTATTAATTCTCTCTCATTAAACAGTCTAACTTTTCTTTTTGAGTAATGATTTCCCAATGTAGATGCAGCGTATTTATCAGAGAAATACAAATAGCATGATAAACTGCCACAAAAAGAAGCATTTGATTCACTGTTAAACCTCTCTTGCCACTATGCGATTGAAGCAAAGAGAGGAAAGTTTAGGTTGTAGGTGAAATTCTGCCATGAAAGTAACTGTTTGAAAATGACACTGTGAGGTTCAACATACATTATCTCTCAGTGACTCTATATCAGATTTACTCAGTTTATGAGTTAAAAAAGGAAAAGCCTGTTTTTCTAACTGCCAGGTCTACAGATCAGGGCTTTGGAGTGAAGCCTGGAGCTGGAGCGCAGAGCAGTAAGTTTGTGCCAGGAGCTGGAGCGGAGCCAGAGTGGAGCAACTGAAAAATGTGATTTCTCCAAATCCCTGCTACAAACTCATTCTGGAATCTAAATGTCCAGTTGAGGTCTTTCTGATTTGTGCATCATTAACAGAATCATTAACAGAATCTCTATTACTGAGAGTCAGATTAAAATCTAGATCAGTAACCCATAGCTGTGCTGCCTCTGCATGGCTCCCCAGCCTTAATTTTTTAAAGGAAGAAGACATGATCTAGAATAAACTCAATTAGCAGATCTAATTAAGTAAAATAGTGCCATTTTTATACAGGCCCTCCACTGACTATAACGACACTTTCATGGCTCTAATTTTTTCCTTCTGCTTTCATTTTCTCATTTAACTTTGGAACTGTCTTACTTACAACCAAATATCTATTTTTTTGCCTCCCCAATTTTACTTTGAAATTTGAGGACATAAAACAAATAATTTTTGTATCGCTACGATTTATTTACCTTTTCTAGGAAATTTAAAGAGCAAGCTGTTCTGAACAATAACTTATTAAACTGCTCAGTTTCTGCCCAAGTGGCACACACAAAAAAATCACCTTAGACGTCCTGTAGGCTTCCTGATTTCAAAAATACTTAAACAAGATCAAACCCCCCTGTAAATTCAGGCCCAACCACAACAGTAACACTTGTTGGAAAATAGGAAAATAAATGGTGTCCTGGAATTTTTAGTATTGTGAACGAAGCCAGTTTTTTATCTTACACCATTCTGCAGGAACCCAATGGGCAGCAATGCAATTATCTGTAGACTCTTCCTTCATTACAGCTCTCATAGCTCTTTATTCCCTGTGCTCGGTGGCAATGCTGAGAATGGGTATGAAGCATCCTGTTTTGGACCCAAGACTGATGAGATGCTTCAAACCAGAAATTCTTTACAATTTGCAGGTGAGGGGAAAAACCCAAGCAATTAGAGCTAGGCAAAACCCACTGTTTCATTTCACACAAGCATAAGCTTCCTTTTCAAAATCCCCACAGGTTTGTGCTGTCTCAGTGTCTGGATTTGAACCAACTCCCAAAATGAAATATCATCGAAAGCCTCAAACTTGACCCTCTTTTGCATCAAACTGTGCGGTCATGAGTTTTCTGTGATTTTAATGCAAACCATAAACGGGCCCAACTTTGCACAAAAGAGTGCAATGGCTCCCTGCATGTTTGCAAGCCTTTCGACACACCTCTTCCAAGCTTCAAGGCTGTAAGTAACCTAGGTGAGTTGTATGATTTCAAATGTTGTTGTAAACATTTTCTACAGCTATGAGATTTGCAAATGGGCTCTTTAAATCTAGCAGACAATGGCCCAACAGCTGGAAGTTGAAGGTAGACAGCATACATTTTTAACAGGGAGGGTCATTAACCATAGGAAACATTTACCAAGGGCTGTGGTGGATTCTCCATCACTGGCAATTTAAAAATCAAGATTGGATGTTTTTCTAACAGATCTGCTCTGGTTCAAATGGGAATTATTTGAGGGCAGTTCTCTGGCCTGTGTTATGCAGGAGGTCAGACCAGATGATTCCAGTTGTCCTTTCTGGCCTTAGAATCTCTGAATGACACCTAAAAGGGACGGCTTTCACGTTTAGAATGCTGGAGGCCAGGTATTCCAGAATAACCCTTATTATTACCAAATCAAGAAGGTGCTGATTGTCCAAGCTGCCATCATGTAAGGGCACCAGCCACATGAATCACATGGGACAAATTCTCCTCTCTGTTACCTCAGTGTAAATGTGGAATAAGCACAGTGACTTCAGTTTGGTTACTCCACATTTACACTGGTGTAAAAGAGAGGAGACCTTGGCCCATTTACTTTGGGCTAAATTCTTTGCTGGTGTAAATCCACAGACATTATGCCCGTAGAGGATGGAACCTTTTATTTTAGCTTGATGGTGGCTCTCAAGATTGATAACAGAGCTGTGTTTTAACTGCAGAAAGGTTATACTTGAAGAAGCAATGTTCTACTTACAGACACTCCTCTAGGTCCGGGCTCACCTCTCTCACCAGGGATACCGGCCTCACCCTATCAACAATATCAAAAAGTTATCGGAACTGTTCTTCAAGCAGGAACTTCACCCTTCCCAAGCCACTGTAAAACCATCACACAAATATATCATTCATGTCTCACATCACTGTCAGTTCATGGGTATCAGCTAGTTAATAAATTATAACAAAAATACCTAGCTCTTATATAGCACTTGTCATTCATAGATCTCAAACTGCATTACAAAAGGAGGTCAGTATCATTAGCCCCATTTTACAGAATAGGAAACTGAGGCAGAGAGCAGTGAAGTGACTTGCCCCAGGTTACCCAGCAGGCCAATGGCAGAGCCAAGAATAGAACCTGGGTTTCCTGAGTCCCAGTCCAGCACATTATCTTCTAGGGCACACTGCCTCTCTAGACTACTTATTTGACCCCACTGCAGCAGGGAAAGTGGTATTTGAGTTTCTAATGAACTGACATGTGACTTACATCCCACATCCTGCTCCCCAGATAAAATCACTCATAATGTTTCTACATCCACAAGTGAAGGACTGTTTTGTCAGCCCTCATTACCACTCTGTACACACATACTTTTTATATATCTTTGTATAAAAACCACATATATGTGTGTGTGTGTGTGTGTGTGTGAGAGAGAGAGAGACATGTTCATAACACTTATTATGGATATGCCAAGCTCAATTGTGCCAGAGAAGCAGCATGTGAGCTCAAGCTCAGTGGTGGAACTTAAGAGGCACTGAATAGAGTTTCATGATACATACATAAGATGTGGAGATACCTACAGGGATACCAGGCTCTCCTGATGGACCTGCCTCTCCCATCGTTCCAGGACTACCCTGTAGTGGGGAAAACAAACAGTCAACTGGGCAGAACTTCATAGTCACTTCTGTAACTTCCCTACCAACCAGCTGGTAGGAAAAGCATGAAATTAATAAGTCTTGCTGGGGAGACGAGATAGTAAAACGTGCTAAAAGACAGCAATAAAACTCCAAGAAGAGAAGAATGCTTATAGCATATAAAACTATAGAACAGTTATTCTAAAGTGCACATGCTGGAACTTCCAATATATTATGGAACACCATAAGTGGGAGGAATTTCCTCCTGACCTCAGCCAGTGATCAATCTACACCCTGAAGCACGAGGATTAGTAGCCTTTGTATATAGTACGCAATAATGAGGCTGATGCTAGATAGAAGATTGAAAGGGAGGGAAAGTCAGAACAAATGCACTTTAATGAGCAATTTTACGATGAGTTGCCTCAATCTGTTTCAGATTTTCTTTCATCAAACTTTGCTGAGAGCCAGCCTGGTGTCTCAAAGTGTAGGAATGAAATGCATTGTTGTAAAGATTCTGTGTAGCTTATCTTGAAGGGGACTGTTGATGCAGATTTACTGACAGTGCCATTTTACACATATTGTGTGGCAGCCATGTCTAGTCTTGTGACTTCAGGGTGAAAGTTTGGCAGTAGAGAGGCAAATTCCAAAATTCTGCCACTGGTAAGGATTTCAGAGGTCCGTTGGCAGTCTTTGGAATTGAAGCAGACTGTCTAAAGAAACTTGAGGGATCTTCCCACAATTAAACCCCTTGCACTGGACATTTACTCACTGGAGACTGAACTGTGCATTTTATACTTTCGCATTTCAATTTCCCGAAATACTCGTCAAAGTGAGATCTTCAAAAGTCCTTTTGAGAAACACCTGAGAAGGTACAATGTGCACAGCGAGGCGAATATCCACACTGTGTTACCTCAACAGGTGACTCAAGCAGACCAATTTTAAAAAGAAATGCAGGCCCTGATCCATAAGGACTCAATCTTGTAAATATTTATGCACATGTTTTCAGCCCTTTGACCTCAGTGAGACTATTCTGGAGCTCAGAATTAAGCACGTGTGTAAGTGTTTGCCAGATTGGGCCTAAAATTGCAGTGCACTAAGATGACACACACAATAGTTTCCCAGTGAAAACTCCTCCTAACTTACTACTTCACCCTTTGGACCCTTGTGACCTGGTCTTCCAGGTAGCCCCTGAAAAAAACAACAGAAATTGTGCAATTTGTAGAATAACATTTACTGTCTGATTAAACATATACGGGCATTTAGAATCGCAGGACATAAGTTTCTATTAGAGACATTTTTCCATGTGAAAACAATGGGAGAAATTACCGTCTAGTTCATTATCCAGAGTGCTACCGATACACTTCCCCACTGACGATAATGAGAAAGAAAGGCGAACATGAAACAGACAATAATAATAACAGTAGTTTGTACTTATATAGCACCTTTCATTCAACGATTCGCTTTACAAAGCAGGGGTGGGGGAAGTATTTATATCCCCATTTTACTGATGAAGAAATTGGAGATCAGAGATGTTAAAATTTGGCCAACAATGTCTTGGAGTAAGTCAGTGTTAGGAATACTGTAGACTCTGGTCTCCTGACTTCCAAGCCTTAGCCCCTTAGGCTAAGGGATAAATGTCATTATGATGCTAACATTTTTCCTCTTTGTTTTCTTTCTGAAATATTAGGACACACACTAACACCATGGCAACTTGCCTAGGGTTTCAGCCGCTCTGTTGTGGTGGCACTGGGGCAGAAGGTGTGCCACTGTCAACTGAGTCACTTCACAGTGACACAGCTGTGATGACACAAGAATCTGGAGTATTACTAGGTGATTATCACCAACTGCAGGGGACAGAATCACTTTATCTTTTCCTAAAGCCCCAGCAAAGTCTTTTGGCTGCAACTAGATTGGATCAGATCATTTCTTTTTATATGTTTCTAGCTGTATTGCCATGGTTTACTGTGCAAATAACCCAGACTGTTTCCAGTCTGTATAATATACTGTGCACAGACATTTGGCGTTCTCATGTTGCACCATGGGAAGAGAGTCTTATGTATGTGCTTAAAGATTTGAGACACATGGTGAAACAAGAGGCCAGATTTTGAAAGACATCTAGGCACATCCCAATGTGAGTTAGATGCCTCAATGTCTTCCAAAATTTGGCCCAAGGTGAGAAAAGCTGTTCTTGTGTCCTCCATCCCAGTCAAATGACAGAGAAGTATCACTCCTACATTGGGCAAGATGGTCCAACTCCTTTATGGGAACAATACTGTGATACTCACAGGAAGTCCGTTTGGCCCCTTTTCTCCAGGAGGACCGAAGCGGGCAGCATCACCCTGTAAACAGCGATAGGTTAAGATGGAGAATTGACTGATCTGATGCTATTCACATTAGTCAGGGGCGACTCTTCTGCAAACAGACGTTTTCCAGGCAGGCTTTGTTTCCCATCCACCCAATATTTGTAGAATCCAGAATCGCTTGTAATCTTGTGATTTTAGAAACGCCCTTTTGGATGAATTAATCCCATTTATACCCTCTCAGAAAATCTGTGCTCATTTTTATTATTATACCACACAGCGAGTTGCCTAAACCTTCCGACATTTAATTTCATTGTTCAGAGTTGGACGTTTTGGATCAGATTATCTGTTCACAAGCCAGCTTCAAGCCAGTGCATCTCCACTGATTTCAGTGAGTTACTCCTGATTTACGTGGCTGTTAGCGAGATCAGAATCTGGCCTTAAACTTTTATAGGGCCTAATAATGTTCTAAGTCACACTGTCGTAAATAAAGGAAAAAACTCCCTTGAAATCAATAAAGTTACATTGATGCAAAGTGAATGTAAGCGAGATCAGAATCAGACCTTCACGTAAATTCCTGGACAAAGATTCTAAGGGAAGTGCACCTGTCAAAATAGACCTATTGTATCTGCGAAAACCATATGCAGGCCCCAATTGGCATCTGAAGGTGCAAAATGGTAACTGCAATGCCTGTGTGCACACAAAGGATGAGATTCCAAAACCATCTAGAGGAAGTAGGCACCCAAGTCCCATTGACTGTTTTAGGTGTTTTTGAAAACTCTACCCACAGCTTCTAATTTCTCACTTGTGAAGGCTGTTCCTTTTTCCCAGGACCAACAGGTGTATTTCCATGAGATCACCTGCCAGGGTCTCCTTCAGAAATCTGAACCCCACAGTTACATGTCTAACTCTCTAGCACTTAACAGCACTTTCCTTGTAAGTGATGAGAACAAAAGGATGTCTCCACCAATAGTTCTGAAAGGACATTAAACATTTATCATAAGGAGGCCACTTATATTGCAGGTTTTGCCACAAATAAGCGGCTTTAGAATTAGTCATTGTGTAATAAGGATCTGTCACTTAACCCTGGTAATATCAGTTAATTCTAATGTCACATAATCTTTGGGTTTAATTTCTTGTTGCGATATCCCCAGGGCAGTCAGTGTGAACTATTTTCCTCTCCTGCTGACACTACAGGAAATCTTTCTCTTGAGCCAAAGTCTTTCTATCATTGCTTTTTCTTCAAGAAAGCCTATACCTGGGCACAGTGGATGACAGCAATTTAAATCTTTCTGCGTGGTGTTGAAATAGGATTTTACAAACCTTCTCACCATCGAGTCCGAGTGTTCCATCTCGTCCATCTTTGCCAGGCATGCCCTGAATAAGCGCACAATGCAGAATAAGATTGTGACACAGACACCATTGATTACAAACTCTCATGCAAAGGTTCAGAAACATATAAGGATCAGTCAGTCCTTTAGTGTTGAATTATAAAGTCCCCTAAAAGTATTAGGCTATGTCTACACTACTGCCGGATTGACGCTCTGGCAATTGATGCACTGGGGGTCGATTTAGCGGGTCTTCTGAAGAAACGCTAAATCGACAGCAGAGCGCTGTCTGGTTCACCTCGGTACTCCACCCGGAACAAGAAGAGTAAGATAAGTCAACGAGAGACAGCGTGGCGTAGACACCACAGTAAGTCAACCTAAGCTACATCGACTGTGTTACTTAGGTCGACTTACCACGGAAGTGTAGACATAGCCTTAATGAGCAATAAGTTCTTACAAATCCACCACTGGTTATAGGTTTCACTAACTTTGGATATGATGTTGCAGGTCATCTATTCTTAACCACAACATAAATTCTAGATCATAAAAATACAGCCCAGATTCTAATTCCAGAGAAAGCAGCACTAACAAATTCCACAAACACATACACTTAGGGTGACCAGATGTCCCAATTTTATAGGGGTAGTCCCGATTTTTGGGTCTTTTTCTTATATAGGCTCCTATTACCCCCCACGCCCTGTCCCAATTTTTCATACTTGCTGTCTGGTCACCCTACATACACTTCAGTTACCCAATGTCCCCATTACTGTGCAATATATTTTAAATTTTAAGCCAGAACCAGTAAGTGACTTGATTATATTAAATTTCAGGGTTACATTTTCATATGCATCCTCTAAATTTTGTCCTGCAACGTTTTAAGTCTGCAGACCTTTCCATTTAGACAGCCAACTGCAGAAATGCTGCTTGGGCTTAAATTGTAGGTGTAACTGTCCAGTCAGATTGGGCAGCCTTCACTCCTGTTAGGAAACAGTCAGGCAAATAGTCCCATCAACCGCAATGGGCCAAATTAACGAATGGACCAAAATCCAAACTTACTGAGGTAAAAAGGGAAATTTGCCACTGACTTCTACAGAACCAGCTCTGGGCTTGAACATGAGTATAAATTGCATAAACAGACCCTCAGTGTCCAGGTTCAGACAACTTTGAAAATGTAGCCCTTGATGTGGAGACTACATCAAACAGAAACAACATAAAAGCTCTTCTAACATTTGCTGTATTGTAAAGTCATGAACCAGGGAACACAGAGACTTGTAATTTTAAAATCTGACTTACAGGTTCTCCTATGGGTCCACTGGTCCCTGGTGATCCTTTTGGTCCAGGTCTACCCTAGAAACACACAAGTCTTTTATCATCCAGTGCTGGAAATATCCAGAGAAACAGTCATTAGGTAAAAGGATTAAATAAATTCAACATTCAAATGTTAACAGTATAGGTTCATTTCATTTAGTTTGTGTTTGACCTTGAGCTATCCACACACGGATAACTAGCTCATTTAGAGCATGAGACGAGCGGAAGATGTGTGCTCATCACGTCTCAGCATCAGCAGCCTGACCCAAATGAGCAAACTCCCATTGACACCAATGGCTGCTGAATCAAGCCCCGAGCCCATAGGCCCACACTTTTAAAGGTATTCATATGTTGCTCCACTTAGTGTTCTAAGGCCTAAATGACTTAGATAGCTAGGCATTTAGGAGACTAAATCCAATTGATTTTCAGTGAGAGACTGGTTTCTTAGGGCTAGTCTACATTGGGGGGTGGGGCCGAAATCGATCTAGGATACGTAACTTCAACTACGCTAGTCACGTAGCTGAAGTCGAAGTATCTTAGTTCGACTTACCTGGCCGTCCTCATGGCGGCAAGTCGACTGCCGCGGCTCCCCCATCGACTCCGCTTACTCCTCCTGCCGAGGTGGAGTACGGGCGTTGATTCGGGGATCGATTTATCGCGTCTAGACAAGATGCAATAAATTGATCCCTGATAGAGCGATTACTATCCGCCGATCTGGCGGGTAGTGTAGACGTGGCTTAAGTCACTTTTGAAAATGTGATGTAGCTGAGTAGATAATTTAGACCTTGCAATACTTAGTGGTAGAATGCCTAGACACCATTACAAATCTGAGCCTTAAAGCTCAGCTTTCTCAGAATGGCTGGGAAAATATCCCTGCTTTCCTCCCACTCACTTGAGCCCTGCTTGATGGGAAATATCAAGGATTAAATTAACTAGTCTGACCAATGGAGCAAGTAAAAGGATAAGAGTATAGAAATCCTGCTAAACTCTACCCTCCTTCCAACCTGAACTTCTGACAAAAAGATACAACAAATGATTGAACTATGTACAAGGCAATATCCTGTCAAAAGCTCAGACCTATGACCGGATATAATACATGCACAAGTGCACTGTTTTCCATGAAGAAAACTTATAAAAGTTTGTTTCTAAAGATCTTTCCTAGATTCATTTTAAGAGCAATAATATATTTAACACTCTGTTTCATAGAAATAGTAACTACCACTACTTAGCATTTATCCAGTGATTTTCATTCACAGACCCGGAAGTGATTTATAAGGATTAATAGGTATCATAATCCCCATTTTACAAATTGGGAACCTGAGGCACAGAGCGATTAAGTAACTTGCCCAAGCCCATCCAGAGAATTGAGAGCAGAACTGCGAACAGAACTATCTTCCATCTCCTGATAAGTAGTAGTTGCTAGATAAAGACATTTCAGAAGGATTTCTTGCAAAATTAAGTTGACATGGGACCTGGATCAAGGACATAACATCTCACACTGGAAGGTAAACGCAGTGCTCTGAGACCCCTTTGGAGCACAGGGTTGAGTTAAACAGATCCAAGGATTCTCCTTGAACCTATCTATGTGTCTCCTCCCCAGAAGTGCCTCTCATCCAGAGGCATGAATGTCAGTTTCTAACCTACCTTGAGAGTTTTTCCTTCTGCCAGCAAAGCGACACAAGTAGAATTAAGGCTCACCTCTTTTGTACAACTGCAAACTAGACTTCATGTTCATTATTTTAGTAGGCAAGTGTTTTATGCACTTACAGTATCCCCTTTAGGCCCTCTGAACCCTTGAGGTCCTCTGTCTCCTCGGTCTCCCTGGAATGATAAAAGAAAACCCATTAACCATCTCCGTCTTGATGGCCAGCACTAAGATGGTCTCCATGCTGTTCCCAGGAATTAGCCATGCCAGGCATGAGGGATGCCCACGTTTCACTAGGAGCTCTGCAATGCTTTCACAGTTACAATCACTAACACTGGGCACATGGGTGGGTTGCAATTGGGGCTCAGGCAGTGATCCCACAGGGTAGGGACGCTCTTCCCCACGTTCATCTGAAGTACGATCTTTGTTAAATATGGTGGTGAGGCTGGAGGGAAACTTCACCTGTTACCACTTGGATCCTGATTGCAGTAGTTCAATGCCTGCTGTGTAGGAAAGTGACAAGACCTGAATTTAGCTCACTTGGGGTGAATTTCCCCAGCGTAGTGGACCAGTCGCAGTCCCACCATTGGAGGGTGTGGATGGTTGCAAAAGCAAATGGGTTAAGGGACTATGCATCCACCATGCAACACAGAACTGGGCTCCATATAAACCACAGTGGAGGAGAGCCTTGGTGGCAGGGCAGGCAGGGTGGATGGTATAGTTACTGGGTCCACAATTCCATGGCTCAAGTGTCCCTAAGTCTTAAAACAGGGACCTATAATTGGGCAGTCTAGAGAGACTGGAGATCTGCCCATGGGGTGTGTGTGTGTGTGTGGAATTTGTCCCCCTGCCCCAAGCCCATCACAGTTCTCCTGCACAACTCCCATTCACTCAGGATTTATACAAAAGATTGTGTAATTCCATCCTTGGCACAGAACAGAATATTCTACCTTGGGGAAAAATGGTCTTCTGGGCTGGGAGCTAAACATGGATCTGGCCAAGAGGAGGGAATGGCAGGAGAGCAGATGCGGAGCTTGCTCAGTATCCTCTTACCAAGCGGAACATCTCCCCGCATAGACGGCATGAACAAAGCACATAAAAGGGAAGCCCACATCTGCTGAAGTGTGTGTGGAGGGAAAGGTGGGCAATGAAGAACTATGGGAAGTGTTGAACCTACGAGTGCCAGAATGAGAACTTGTCAGTGGTTGGGGGAAGACAGCATGACATCTGGGGCAGAGGAGATGATGTAGCTCTTAGTGTGTGCGTGCGGGGGAATAAGGGGCTGAGGAAGATGGGAACGATCCAGTATCAGATGGGAGAGGTACCAGTGGGAACCAGGAAGGTCTTTATGGAAATATAATTGCCTGTGCACATCTCACTCAGTAAGCACTGTGCTGACGCAACACGTGCGTTCTTTCTGGTGAGGGAACTGGGCGGTTCTGTTGTTCACTGGCAGTGGAAGGTTTGGTCTGGTGAACGCAAGCATTATGCACCAATAGTGACATTAGAGGCCATGGCCATGAGGATTCAAAGGAAACTCTACAAAAGTAAGAATGGATACATACTGCTTTCCCGGGAGGTCCTGGGAGTCCTGGTGGCCCTCTGAAACCAATAGGTCCCTAAAACCAGTAAGACAGCATTAAAATGCGGCCATCAGGACTCTTCTGGACCAAACACCCTAGCCACACCCTTAGCTGAACTATTTTTACAAAGCAAGAAAGCATATACATATCAATGGAAAGACGCAACATGCTCCTTAGTAACTGTTAGGATCTTAATAGACTCCAGCAGAGGATCTTGGTCTAAACCAGCAGGTTTTCACTCTGGGTCTCCTTGCTGTTATCTCCTCACCAGACTCATAACACTCACAGCTGTGAAGCCTTGGTAACGTACTTGGCCCTACAGAAGGACATGGCATCTTCAAGCTCAGCTGTTAACCCTTGAGCTAATGTCCAGGCACACCCGAAGACGACCATGCTGGTCAGCCACCATTGTTCAGTAAGGGCTTGATCCTACTCTCACTGAAGTCAGTGGTACAGGATTGGACACCGTAGGACATCAATGTTCATGATTCTCCCACCCCCTCATGTTCTAAAAATCTCTGTCCTCCCATTGGTTCTTCAGCTTTTCTTTCCAGATGGGAATCACATGCAAAACATTCAGAAGATGTTCCATTCCCCAGCCCTTTGCAAGGCTCAACAGCATCTTCATATCGTCACAGGAGATCAACTTGTCCCCCCACGCTTAGGTTATTACTCTAAGATAGGGTCCAATCTGTGGATAGCCCATGCACAGAACTCCCGCTGTCTTCAAGGTGAGTCCCCTGCCTGGAGAGCTTGCAGGATTAGGCCCACAGTCTGCACCCTCATGGGGCTTCCCCTGGCCAGTCATCCCACAGGGCAATGGGAAGTAACTTTATTCACACAGTGTCTAATAGCTGCCAAGAGTGTTGCTCTTACAGGCCGTGGACAGGAAATTAATTAGAGGCAGTGAAATCTAACAGGGCCACTGGATTTTATTCTGCATGGGTTTAATGAGGGAGAAGTCTAGGGGGAAAGTCTGGAGAAGATGATAGTTACTTACCCTGTCCCCGACTGGACCCTCTGGGCCAATGAGGCCTCTTAACCCTCTTGGTCCCTAGGTGAGAAAAACAACCTGTTAAAAGCCAATCAGCCAAATATAAAACAGTGAAGTGGAAAGAGATAAAAACGGGGAAGTGAAAACCTAAAAACCAAGGCAAAGAAGCCTTAAGAAACAGTGATGAGCAGAGGGATTTGGAGACAACAACAAACCCTGTCCCCAAGAACCTCTCCCCAAAGCAGAGAGGTCTCAGACTGAGACAATACAGTCTGGTTCTTCTGTTGGAGAGGGACAGATTCAGGGAGGTGGGTGTAATGGGGTGGGGGGACTTGCCCTTGGGCTGGGGAGCCTGAGGCCAAGCCAACCCTGATGATAGAATGAGCCCCACTTGAGGGGAACCAGGCAATTTTCTATTTATAGCAGACAGAGGCGGCAATAAGGGGGATGCTCAAGAGGCTGTAGTGAGAGAGGCGCCTGCCGGGAAAACCCAGAGACCAGGGGAATTGCTGCAGCTAGGAAGTGCTGGGAGCAGCCTCCTAAGGCAGGATGGACTCTGACCAGCCTAGGGTGGGGGTTGGGCTGTACTGAGCTGAAGGCTGGAGGGAAAAACTTTTGTGTTTCGCTTTGAACTTTAAGTTAATAAATCAGACCCTGAGGAGGGCAGTTGTGATCGCACTGGAAAAGCCCTGTGTGGGGTTTATTTGGAGATCCAAGAAGGGAAACTGAGCTGAGGTGCTGTGTGCGGGACTGCACTCAGGCCACCAGACAGCATTGTGAGGCAGCCATGCTTTTCCATGGGGATCCATACGACCCAGTGCGGAGCTCAGTCCCATTACCATCCAAACGTAGCACGGGCCCTTCGGCCTCTACCTGGGCCAACGAGATGAGTATTCACTTTAATGTTTCATCCACAGGATGGCACCACTACCAGGCCCAAAGCAAGGCTCATGCAAGACAAAGGGAGTCTTTCCATGGACGTCAATGGCTTTGGATCAGGCCCTCAATGCAGTCTGTTACCAGCAGTGCACTGCTGTGTCCACAATGGGTGAGAGAGGCTGGCCTGGGACTTGATCCCAGAGCCACATGCAGAGACTCCATCCGTTCACATTTCAAACTGAAATCCTGCGTGACTGGGGGGAGCATCAGGGGACTGCTCTGGTTTGAAAGGCAGATTTTACCTGCAGGCCGATGCTGCCTGGAATCCCTGGAGGACCTGGAGGGCCTGCGTCTCCCTGGGGATAGAAAACCAGAAAGTTAGACAAGATACAGTGATAAATCTCACCCTGGATCCTGGTAACCTTCTTCCCAAGAATCTTCTCCATGCTAACCCTCCCCACCAATCACTTCCCCGGACCCTCCCTCACCAAACCTATGGCCTCATGTTCTGCCTCGATGCAATTTCTTCCACCCACGAATAGCGTCTCTGTCAATTGGTCAGATAGTGAAGGCAACTAACTAACCAACTTGTGTGATCAATGCAGCGTTTGCATGAGCTGCAAAACCAGGCACAGCAAAACTGCAGGTGCCAAGTTAGAGTCCATGCTTGAAATTTGTGATCATAAAAATGATTCATTTTTTTTAGCTGAAATATTCTCTCTCACACATGAAATGATGGAGGCTAATGATCTTCAGTCCACATGCCAAGTACAATCAAATAACGGGCTTTCCCTTGCTGTTCAATCAATTGTCTCATTCTGCCCTGGCATCATCCTGAGACAAATCCCTTGGTCTTAATGCTTAAAAAAAATAAATCTAATTTTTTTCTTTAAACAGAGTTTTACCTTCTCACCATCTTTTCCTGTTTCCCCGGGTTCTCCTTTGTGGCCTGTATGCCCCTAAAAATAAAATCAAGAATGAGCTGAGAGTTTCATTATTGCCCTGTGGCAGGCTAAGTTATATAAGGGGGACACAGGATTTAAAGCAAGGCAGGGAATTGACTGAAGTTATTGGAGAGGAATTTACGCATCTGCTGTGTAGCATCATTCCTCTTTTCCTGGATGGGCGTTGCATTTAGGACAGACAAGTAGTTGACCAAGATGAGTCCGTGTGTTTTGGAATGTATTCTACTAAAGTTGTGAAGGATGGTTAACATTTTCAAAAATGCCAAAGCCCTATTTTCAAAAGCTTTTTCCAATGGAGACTTTAGGTTCCTGTAACAGGGTGACATGCCCCAGGGGCTGGAGAGCTAAGGATTAAATCAGCCCCGATTACAGGACTAGCCACATCTAGGTTGAATCAGGCGATCCTGGGATAAAAACTGGGCAGGAAGTTGCTGTGGGGTGGGGAAGTCCAGGAGACTGCTGGGCCCTGAGTCAGCAGGGGAAATGCTGAAGAAGCAGGAGAGAGTGGAAAAAAGCTCTCAAGGCAGAGAGGTCTGGGAGAGACCTTGTGCATGCACGGGAGAGACTGTAAAGGTCGGCTGGGATGAAGGCTGTGAGAGTTTGTGTTATCTGGGATTAGTCAGGAGAGACACACTGAACCGCTTGGTGCCGGTATGTACCAAAGGACTAAATAAATGGGAACCACCTTTGAATTGTGAATTCTGAAAGGGCCCTGAAGAGGAGGAAACAGAGGCAGGGCACCACAGAGTAATCTCTGGCCACAAGCAGGCTGCCCATCTTACAGTTCCTAAATGCCTAAGGATAAAATTTTCAAAAGCATCTAAGTGACTGAGAACCAAAAGTCCTAGTCACTTTTGAAAATGTGATTTAAGTGCTTTTGAAAATGTTACCCTATGTCACTTTTGAAAATAAGGTTTGGGTACTTTTGAAAAATGTTACCCGAGGTCTTTACATTTTTTTAAAAGCTCATTTATGCAAAAAGGTCTTTAATCTTCCATAGCTTATTATTACAGCTCCGGCAACCCCATCAGGCTGGCAATGAACTCATATACACTCCAATGATCTTGATATAAAACTCTGCCTTGCTTCATTTCCTTTCATCCCCACTATTTTTGTGGCAAAAGACCATACTAATACTAGTTAGCCTGGGTGAAATTCCTCATGGTGCAGAGGATGAGCTCAGGACCTATCCATTACTTAAGCCCTATTTGGAGACTTTCTTATTTCGCGGGCCTTGAATTTCACCCCTTACCACTAACAGTTGACTGTGTGTGTTTCTAATGGATCTTTCAGTTCTCTGGGGAGCTGAGCATTTCCTGCAGAGGACTGAATTCCATGGGAGCTGAAGGACACCAGTATTTCCCCAGGAGACACTCGGCCTCCTGCAGGATTGTCTCTCTACATCTGCTAAATATTGCTGCAAGGATTAGAGAAACTGAGCTCCCCGAGCTCAGCACCAGAGCAGCTGGTTGAGAAGCTGAGCTGAGATTTTGTCCCACCAGACAGATGAACTAAATATTCGGTACCCAATCTGCGCAAGGTGCGGGATGGGAAGTGAGGGGTATTGCCTTTCAGTGCGGCTGAACACCCGCTGCAGCCTTGAATTTACATACTGCCAAGCAGCACATTGTAAACTGGGGAGCAGTTGGGTTCTACAGTAGGCGGGAAATAGGATGAAATGGTATTTGGTCACGTGAGTTATGCCCTCCACAATACAATAGGTATCTCTGCATCACAGTGATAAGTGTACTTGAAAAACCTGGGATGTGTTTCTAAGGGGATGGGGAGGCAGGCATGGGCTACCTGTGCTCCAGCTAGCATGTTAAAAAGAGCAGCAGCTCGGGCTACTTGCCTGAGACATGCCCAGAGGGATCCGGGGGTTTGTACTCAGATAGCTACCCCAAGCTGCTGCCCTTGCTACCCCAGACACACTCCTATTTTTAGCACACTAGTTGGAGCAGAGCAAGTACATCCGTCTGCGTGTGCTGGGGAACACCCTCCCAGCTGCAGTAGAGACAGTCAAAGTTACAGCTAACAAAGAGGGACTCTGAGCTCAATCCTGCAAGGAGCCGGAGTCCTGATTTAGCAAAGCACTGAAGCACATGCTTAACTTTAATCACTGCAAATTCTCCCACTGCAGTCCATGGAGGTGTGTGTGGTTAAGTGCTTTGGTGGGATCAAGCCCTGTGCGTTTGGAACTCCCAAGGATGTTAATCAGAATGCGATATGCTGAGAGCAGGATGGGGCCTGTATCCTTCCCTTCTCTCTTGAAAATAAAAGCTGGTGGCATTTTGTGTCCGGGTAACGTCCTCCAAGACCCATCGGCTCGGATAAAGGAGGACCGTAGTGTACTTTGCACAGTGTGAACCTGAGTCCTGCTCTCAGCCACAGGCCTTCCGCTGCCACATGTTCTGAGACTCAACTCCTTGTGTTTACAGAGGATATTTTTCTTACCTTGAATCCTGGCATTCCTGGAGGACCCGGAGGGCCTGGGGGGCAGAGAGTTGAGCACTGCACAAAACAAACATCCACGGGTTTAGCTAGCACAGACAATGGGTGTTTGGAGCAAGGTGGGTGGCATTATTATCGAGGGGGAAAATATGCTGGTCAATAACACTAACAGTAATACCTAGCTGTTATATATTGTTTGCAGGGTTGCTGTAGCCATGTCGGTTCCAGGATATGAGAGAGACAAGGCGGGGTAAGTAATATCTGTTATTGGACCAACTTCTGTTGGTGAGAGAGAGAAGCTTTGGAGCCACACAAAGCTCTTCCTCAGGTCTGGGAAAGGTACTCAGTGTGTTAACTGCCCAATTCATCTTGCATCTTCCGCCATGTAACACTGACGGCGAGTCTACCCTTAAAACGCTGCACGTTTGCACTGTTTGCACTGCTGTAATGTGAGAGAAGTCTCCGGTTGGCATAGTTAATCCACCTCCCCAAGAGCACTAACTCTCCTGCTGACACAGCGCCCTCTACCTGGGAGGTTAGGTTGGTATGATTTTTCACACCTCTGAGCGAAGTACTCACACCGATATAGGTATGCAGTGTAGACAGGACATGAGTACCTTTCCCAGACTGGAAGAAGAGCTCTGTGTAGCCTGAAAGATCATCTCTCCTCACCAAGAGAAGTTCGTCCCATAAGAGATATTACCTCCCCCACCTTGTAGATCTTATAGCACTTTTCATCAGTAGAACTCAAGCACTTTACAGAGGAGGCCAGTATCACCATCCCATTTTACAGATGGGGCAACTGAAGCACAGGGAGATGAAGTGACTTGCCCTAGGTCACCCAGCAGGCCAGTGGCAGAGCTGGGAATAGAACCCAGATCTCCTGACTCCTCACCCAGTGTGCTATCCACTAGGCAACACTGCCTCCAAAAACTGAACATTTCATGAAAAAAATCGACATTTTTCAGCAAAATTTTAGAAATATTTAGTCCAGTCCTAGTTAATAACCTCCAGGCTTGCTTCCTGTGATGCTGGAATCTGTTCTGTGGCCTAATTAGAGAGAGTGATTAACACACAAAAGAGGTAAAGACTGCCACTTCATAGCGCCTTTCAACAACAGGAGAAGATTTTCTCAAGTCTAAACTGAGCAGGTGACTCAGCGTCTTGAAAGCAAAACATGAAACAAAGCTGGGCACATGGATGGATTCTGTAATCTAGGCCGTAAAGTCCCAACTCAATTTTAGACATCTCCTATGAACACATACCTAGGAACTCAGGACTGGAAGGGGCCTCCTGGGTCACTGAATCCAGCCCCCTGCTATCACAGGCAACTCTAGCATAGAATCCTGTTCATAAACTTACCAACCTCCATCTCAAAGCTAGTTAGGTTATTTGACCTCACTGTTCCTATTGGAACCTCATGCCCTAGAAAATCTTCTTCTTTTGCATCACTCAAGCCAATCACCTGCTGTACATGTCAATGGGAGTTGCATGTCTGGATCGAGAGTAAAACGATCTCTTCTATCTAGACTTCCTAATACTGACTGTAACCCTGGCTGAGTCTGGAAAAGATAGGACTTAGAGACATCAATACTCACTTCAGTGGGCTTTGAATCCGGCCCCAAACCTCCTTATTCTAAACAGAACAAGGATATTTATTTATAGCAGACCATGTCCACTGATCTTGCTCTGCTGGAAACCTGGGCTCAATCATGCAAACAATTAGGAATACACTTAACTTTACTCCCATTTGAAATTGTATTGGTGTCATCTGATCAAAGGAAAAGCTCATGCATAAGAGTTTATAGGAATGGGAATTCAGTTAAAAATGAAGTAAACTATCAACAGATTCTCAAGCTGTGTCTGGCCCACATGGGAGAGTCTTCTAGGATTTCACAGGGACTAAATCAAAAGCTGTATACAAGTTTAAAAGGATTCTATAGCTAGTACTTCAAAAAAATCTATAGAACAATCGAGAACGAGATCCTTCTATAGGTTTTTTTTTAAACCTTTGTTTATAATTCTGTAGCAGGGAGATAATTTTCTATTAAATTCTATAGGATGGCCTAAAAAATTACCAAAAAAGTTATTTTCAGTTATATTCCATAAGTCTTTCCCATAAGACAGTGTCAACAAGACAGAAGCTTTTTCAGAGTACTCTAACTAGGAAAGCAAAGAAGCTGTCATAACAACAGCTGTGAAATCTTGAAATATCATATCGCTCATTACCTTAATGTCTGTTTCATTCCTTTGAAATAAAGAAATCAAGATATTTGCCCAAAAAGGAAAGAACAAACAAGGCTTATGCCCCTGGGAACAAGGTGCTGCTGCCCATGGAAATAAACAGCAAAACAAATTTGACTTTTTCTGTTTGAAACAGATGCATGAAAAATTGTCATCAGTTGTCAAATGCTAAAATTTGCTTTTTATTAAACTGGTAAGGGATCAAACATACGCAAAATCGGCACTAGGGAAGCAAGGAGCAAATTGAAGTAAAATGACAAGGAATATCCTGAAACAGCTCTAAAATATCTGCATACTTGAAAGAGTCCAAGGCCCTGATAGGGCAAATACTCATGCACCTGGAAGACATCAGCCACACAAACAGCTCCATTAATTTAATGGGTATGGCTACCATGTTTGCATGATCTAGCCCTTGCACATTAAAACAGACCTCTGTTTAAGGGGTTGCTACAATATAGAGAAAAACCTACCTGAAGGTCCCCACTGGCATCAGGAAGAACCCCTGGAAGACCCTATAACCAAGAACATTTAGACTTTTAAATATATCAACACAAAGCACCAAAGAAAATGTTATCTCCAAAAAACATATTTTATTGACACAGATATTTTCCACTTCTGTATTTCCTTTTCATTCAAGCCTCTCAAAGCATATTTATGAGTTAGCTAGGTCAATAGATTTACACTCCTTTTACACAGAGGTAAATCTAAGTTGAATGGCTTGCCTGAGTCACACAAGGTAAAATTCACCCCTTGGCAGATGGCCAACGCCAGGCCTATGAGCCACTTATGGATGAAGCGAGGTCACGCACCTCAAATCGGTGGCAGAGTTAGCAACAGAACCCCAGAATTCAGCAGCCCTGACAGCTAGTCGTGCTCTAACCACTAGACCATACAGCTGCCAACACAATGGCTATGGCTTAAGCAGACCAACACAGAGGTGTGGTTATATCTGCAGGATGTGGGGAGGAACCATGTTTTCCAAGGAGCAAATTTTCCAGAGGGAACCCCAATTCCATTTTCCCAAGGTTGTTATCTTCACAAGAATTTCCCTTTATAGGGGTGGGACTTTCCACTCATTGTCTAATGCAGACACCTTTAAAGGAGACCAGTCTCCTCAGTTATAGGTAATTACCAACAACCCTACCTGCACAACTACTCCACTACACACAAAAGCTAGTTTTAGGATATGTGTGATAGGAACGTAACTCACACTGACACAGGATGGCATCCGTCCCCCTCTTGGGGTGGCTGCTGGTGCACCCAGTGGTTTGGGAGGTTAGTACAACCAAAGCTAACAGAGGTGGACGTTTTAGCTCACACAGTAGGGGCTCATGATTTTAGATGCACAAGTTAAATCCCAACAGCCAGCAACCTACACAAGGGCATGGGATTACAGGAACACAGGGTCTGATATAGTTCATCAGACTGTCATTCCATCTAATAAAGGCTCTTGCTGCTGTCAGAGTAAGCAATCCCTCCAGACAGGGTGCCAGACATCTTCACAGGATCATCTTCACCCATTTCAGGCCCCAAGACCAGCTGTTTTTGAGGAACGTGAAGAAAAATCCCATAACAATACGGCCAATCACACCATGGTTACCTGGGAGGAAAAATCTTTCCTGTGATCAGTGTGTGGCCTGAAGCCACATGGCACTGCATCACTCCCTGCCCACTCGGCATCAGCAGGAATAATAAACACTCATAAGCATGGGCAATAAACAGTCATTGCTTTCCCTCTAATGCAGCGTTGCTCAAACAAGGTCCGCAGAGGTATCCCAGGAAGTCCGCAGGCCCTGCTGATCAACTCCTCCTCCTCCCTCCCAGCGCCTGCTACACACCGGGGAACAGCTGCTCTGCTCAGTGGTGTGCAGGAGGCACTGGGAGGGAGGAGAAGGCGCGGGTGCGCTCAGGAAAGCGGGGACGTAATCATGTCTGGGGTGTGCAGGAGGCACTGGGAGGGAGGGGGAGAAGTGGGGATGGGGTGTGCTCGGGGGAGGGCGCGAAAAGAGGCAGGGAAGTGGAGGGGTAGGGGAGAAGTGGGGACAGGAAGAGATGGAGCAGGGCCTTGGGGGCAGGGCATGGGGCTGAGCAGGAGGTTTGGGGGTCCACATATTTTTTTAAATCAAAATGGGGGGCCTCGTATTGCTAAAGTTTGAGAACCGCTACTCTAAGGCATTGTTTTTAGCTTGTAGGGAACACTTCAACTTAAGTGTGAGTTTGAACCTAAAACAGCAAATAAAATGCAACTGCCCTGTCAGCTGTTTCCATGGGCACAAGAAGAAAATTCCAAAAATCACACCAAGTTTAGGTTTCTTCATGTTTATTACATGGAAAAATCGCAACTTACTGGAGGCCCTGGAGGTCCAGGCTGTCCTGGGAATCCTGGAAGACCTGATGGTCCCTAAAAGGAGTGAGAAATAATAAGAATTCCCATATACACCCTCTGTAGAATCTCTCTTGGGAAAATAGAGTCCATTGAAGGACTCAGTCCTGTTCCCACTCAAATCAACAGACGTTTTGCTGTTCAATCCACTGGGAGTGGGGCATATAAATACTATATATGTATGAGATGAATGAGGATAAGAAAGGTTTTCTTGGGACAATTTCACAATATTAATAACTTGACTGAAAATCTGAAAAGAAATGAAAGTGCAATCTCATTTTTTAATGTGGCATAAGGGGACATGTCTAGAAGAGGACTGAGCCACAATGTCTCTTTCTGCAGATGCTTTTGTGCCTGCCAAAGAATTACAAGGACAAATCTGAGTATTTGCACCTGCATTCCTTCAGTCCAAGGCATATGTCCTCAGGATTTGTACTTCAAAATGTGAATGCAAATTTTGTGCATGACTGCAAAAGGAAGATTTGACCCAATATATTAAATGGCTTCATGCCAGTGACACGCTTGAGCTCCAGATGTGACAAATCCCCTGCCACAAAGAATGGACACCTTTGTCACCAGCTAACCTGAACACATGTGGCATGAGATACAAAGCCTTCATTCACAGTTACAGCTAACACATCCTGTAGACTTCAGCCACTAGAGAGCAAGATGACTGAACACACTTGAGCAGTTCTGGCATGGCACCTGACACACAGGGCCGGTGCCACCATTTAGGCAACCTAGATGGTCGCCTAGGGTGCTAGGATTTGGGGGGCGCCATTTTCTTCGGCAGCAACCACGGCGGCCAGATCTTCAGCTGCCCCGGTCGCCACCGGCATTTAGGTGGAGGGAGCTGGGGCAGGGGCTGCGGGGAGAGCCCCCTGCAGCAAATAAGGGGTGAGGCAGCATGCAGGGGAACTCCCTGCCCCAGCTCACCCCTGCCCCGCCTCCTCCCCGAGCACATCGTGGCTGCTTCACTTCTCCTGCCTCCCAGGCTTGCGACACCTAAACTGATTGGCGCCGCAAGCCTGGGAGGCGGGAGAAATGAAGCAGCAATGGCGTGCTCAGGCTGGAGGCGGGGCAGGGGTGAGCTGGGTGGGGGGTGCCTCAGGGCGGAGGGTGGGGAGCTGCCACGGGGCAGGGGGGGCACCTCAGGGCAGGTGCTCGGGGACGGGGGAGGGCGCAAGGTGGAAGTTTCGCCTAGGGTGCGAAACATCCTTGCACCGCCCCTGCTGACACACACTCACCGCACTAGCCAGTACAGGGAATGGCACCTCCTGCTGCCCTATTCACAGAGCAAGCGTGGTGTCATACTCTCATTAACCTTCCCAAGCCCAGCAAGAGGCCAGAAATAGACCTTGTTTTTCCGTGGCTGCAGGATGTTCAATCAATGGGAATTAAACAGCAAAGGAAACTCACAAGTGGCCCCTGAAGTCCGTTTCTGCCTGGGAGTCCGCTGGGTCCTGGAGGCCCCTGTAAAATAGAGCCAGAACATTACACATGCTGCTACCCAGTATTGCTCTCATAGTACAAAAGCAAATGTTTTACGCTGCTCACCCCCCCACTCTTACACCCATCCCTTACACACCTTATCAGCCAGAAGCTCCATATACCCACACAGACACTCCCTGGCTCCCTGTGTCCTGTCCCCAAGAGGGATCCCCTTCCAGGGGAAAGCAATGAAATGTTCCCACCGGGTACAAAGCTGCACCACTCTGTGGCATCTCTAATTCACATCAGTGGCCAAACCAGCCTCCAGCAGTGTAAAGGTTGCATCAGGCCACCCTTAGCCATGGCTTCACACTCACTGGATTTAGCACGGCTCAGAGCACCCAAGGATCTGGGTCTGTGGGTGGGTTTTGGGGAAAATACCGAAGTAGAACACAACCAATGTAATAAGTTAAACTCCCTTTTTGAGGTCTGGTCTACTCTTAAAATGTAGGCCAACCTAGCAATGTTGCTCTGCAGAGTGAATTTTTCACATCCCTGAGCAATGTAGCTAGATTGACCCAATGTTCTAGTGTAGACCAGCCCTGGCAAAGATGCTGCTACTTACCGGAGGGCCTGGCAGTCCCTTGCCCTGAAAACAAAATTTAAAGCAAAGAATGATCATTTGGAAACTGATCACACAAAGAGTGAATCATCGTATCAAAAAACCACTTCCCCCACCCCCCAACACTCTCCTAGCCCCTATTATTCTAATTTAGTCAGAAAGTACAGCCAGAGACAGTTACTGAATCCTAGATTTAGGGTGACCAGATGTCCCGATTTTATAGGGACAGTCCCGATTTTTGGGTCTTTTTCTTATATAGGCTCCTGTTACACCCCACCCCTATCCCAATTTTTCACACGTGCTGTCTGGTCACCCTACCTAGATTTGTCATCTGTATTTTGTGTTCACTTTTCCTCTTTGTTGCCCACGGGCTATTCACTGCTCCAAGATTCATCCAGTGACCCATCAATGGGTCATGTGCACAAATGAGGGTAGAAATACAGCCCCCTTCTCTGGTTTTTTTAACCTAGTTTTCTCTACAAATCTTTTGCTGTTGGGAAGCCACTTCTCTTGGCACCTGTTAAAAGCTACATTAAAAGAAAACCATCTCTCTGGGGATATGAAAAAAACAACAACCTACCATCCCTGATAAAATAAAGACTGTGATCGAATTAATGTTATGTGACCGGCTGTTGGCCCGGAAACACAGAGTTTAAGATATCATCAAGATATCAGAGATTCCAAGGCCACAAGGGAGCACTGTGATCACTAGTCTGACCTTCAGTATAACATAGGCCATGTCACATGTGCGAGGTATGTTAAACCATCTCGCCTGTTCTGACATCGGGAGCAGACAGTCTATTGAAACTGACAAGCAACAAGAATGGTTGACTCTATGCACCTCGATATTCTGCCTCCTGGTCATACGAAGAGAGGACTGGCAGTGTCAGTAGCATGCGCTGATGTTGCACACTAAGTGAGTCATTCCCGTTAGCTCCCTGGGCTGAGAAACTGGATTTTTAACACCATAATAATCATCACCTTGGAAAAGGTTATTTGATTTTTCAGCATTAAGGAGCCAAGATTTTTTAAATGCAGTATTTCAGCGGAGAGGTTATATCTGGAATTAAAACATGCCCATCATTTAATTTCCTGGTAGGCTTTTTGAGTGACTTTGTTACTAAGACATAAGTACTGATCATTGTGGATCTAGCTCTAAATTTTTCTGTAATACCATTGGCCCAAATAGTGATGGTTAAATGTGACTCCCTGGTAAATAAAGAGATCTTCTAACACAGCTGTGTGGATTTCAGAATTATTATAAAGTCTCTGAGGATGCTTAACCAGCTGGATGGTTCAACAGGCTGAACATTCTGACAGCTCCTTTTTACAGACTGGAAAAGACCTTATCTTGCCCAGCGCAATGCCCGATGAGTTGGCATATGTCCACAGCTGACAGGAACCACGCTGAGTAATTTATAAATGTTGGGCCAAAGCTCACTGAAGCAATAGAAAGTCTCCTATTTACTTCAGTGGGCTTTGGATCAAACCTTTGGCAGTTAGAACTGGTTTTACATATTTTAAATATATATATTTTAATACAGACCCTTCCTGGCCAACATGTCTACTTAGTACATGATCTCTTTTCATCTTTGAGCCCGTATGTTTGGTTCAAGACAAGACCCACATCTTTTCTTGCCTTGTGATCTGACCCTCTCAATGAGATAACTAACATCAAAACAGGCTTTGCTGGTACTTTACTATGGGGAGTTCTGCACCTGTATTATGCTACACAAGTCTGCAAATTCTCAGAGTTACTTACAGCTGGTCCAGGCGGCCCTGCAGGCCCTAAAGCACCCTGTAGGATTAGAAACATCAGAATATGAGTTAGCGGGTTAGGTCTCTCCACAGAAGTAAAAGGGGGGTTTGTCAGCCTGCTGGCTCAGAGCATCCAGAACTCACCACATCATGGGGTCACCTTACTCTGGGGAAGTTCAGTAGCATCTTATACCACCCACATGACAAAGCGAGACTGAGTTCACAGATGTGAGTAAAAGACCCTTTGACATGTCTGATTAGTTAAATGATTCAAGAACGCTCTTGATGCTCAAAACAGAGACTCTTCTCTACTCTCTTAGAAAAATCTATGAGCCCAGATTAAAACATGAGACTCCACTAAGTGAGTCTAAATGTGGGGAACCACAACACACTACAGGCCACAGACTGGCCACTGGGAATCTTTAAAGTTGGCTACAGATAGAGTGAATCTCATTGGCTCCTGTTTGAAACATCCCGTTCGTAATTACTTCATGCTGTGGACCCGAGGGCTAGATCTGAAATCATTGACAGGATCGGGACCCAACTGTACTGCATTTTATTAATTCATTCCTTTCCCCTTCAAGCAAAGATGTTTAGATTCTGGGACTTGTCTCTTTTTGACAACTATTCTGGTGTTATTTCCCTCCTGCTTTTGCATTCCAAACCTTAAGCCTGATTTACAGGTTTCTGAGCATGTTTGCAGTCTTGATTTTAGGATAAAATTAAATCACTGAAGTTGCTAAATTTCTGCTTCATTACAGACAATGAGACAGACAGCTGGGCTATTTTAATCCCTTTGTTGTGTTCTGAAGATGCCAGCGCTGGAAAGAGCTTATGAAATTAATCATTGGTTAATGCTCCAAAGCAGACTAAATGGAAATGGAAAAATGAATGAAGAAAATATTGTTCCCTGCATGGTGATTCTATGGCTACTGAACACAACAGGTTACAGAATGGCAGGCCTCCTGTAACTTAATCTCTGCCCTTGTTGCCATGTGAAATTACAGGAAAGATTTGGGTTTATTCACATTGGTGCTGAGGGCAAACACATTCCCCTCTGTCTGAGTAAGCAACTGTGCTCAATGGAGGGTGCTGAATCATACAATTTCCCAGCCGTCTTCCCTATAAATATCTGGAGACTCAGAGGGCTTATCTATAAGCACAGTGCAGTACTGACTATAAATAAAACATTAGCCAGCAATACGATAAGTCTCACGGCATAGATGATCATTCATACTAATGCCATGCCCAGCGGACTGTAATGTCAAACAGAGTTGCCATCCCCACCGTCTGAAAACTGGCAATAGATTTGTATTTCTCTGAGAAGACTCCATGACATCTTAAGCGACTCTGGAGTCCTCATTCCTGCAGGCTGGGATCTGCAAAACTTTTTGGTGTGCCAATATGCCCAGGATCAGCCATTTGCCTGTGTAATGAACCTACCTTAAAATCTACACTGTACTGGAACAGTCACAATGCAGTAGCTGATCCTGGAGCTTGAGGGAATATTTACACTGCACCCTAAACCCAGGTTCCAAGTCAGGTTTGAGCCCAAGCCCCCCTTCGGTCCACACACACACATCAGTCTGACTCCAGTCAGCAAGTATTCAGGATCCAGGCTGCAGTGGGGAAGGTGGGTCAGAGCCCAAGTCACATGGTGACTCAGGTCCTAGCCCTGTCATTTTGCAGTGGGGACACAGGTCAAGTTGCAAGTCAGAAGTTCTTCAAATTCTCCATATTCTTCATGGATGTCAGCATGGCTGTGAGACTCAAGTTCAGCAACAGCAAACCCAGGTTTACAATGCAGTGTGGAGGCTCAAGCGAGGGCTTGGAAACATCCAGTCCACAAACCTGGGTCCCATAGTCCAGGGCTTACAATGCAGTTGATGCACTGCTAGTTAGCTATTACCTGTCTACTGTCATATCAAAAATGACCTTCATCAAGACACACTTTTGACAACACCTGTAACAATGAATAGTTCCCTAGGAAATAGCATGGTATGCTCCTAGCAAAGGAAGAATTCAGAGATGTGTCTGCATGGCTTACTAATGCCTGAGTGGGACTTCTCCCATGCTTAGGCACAGATTTTAACCTTGCAAGATCAGGTCCTAAAATCCCAATTCAATATCTAAAGGGCTAGATTGGGAGTCCCTAGTGTGGAGCAGCCGTTGCTGTTGTATAAGGAGGTAATTACGGGAACCAAAGATTATCTTCCACCTCGGAAGGTGGGGACAGATCAGGGAATCGCACGTTTGACCGCGGCTGACAGCAGGTGCTGGTTACTACTGTGTCGATAAGGTTTAAATACAAGCTGTCTGTGCCTGAGATCACACCCACATGCACCCTTGCCCTGACAAGTAGCTCCACTGAAATCAACATGGCTACTAATGTGAGCAAAGGGCTCGCAAACAGGCCTAAATGAGCTGCCTAATGGTGCTGCTGATCAGGATCAGTTAACAAAAATAGTATTAGCAGTAACTGAATGTACAATCCGCCAGCCCTCCCGCTGGTGCTAAGGAAGCTGAACAGCAATGGAAGACTCAGTCCCATTCTAAACCATCATACACCAACAATAATATCGAAAGGCGAATAACGTGTCACCATGAAAAAGGGGGTGGGTCCAATATACAATCTGATACAGCTTCTCCCTTGCCTTAGGGCTGCTTTCTGCCACCTTGCCTGCCCAAAGCGGCATCCTCCAGCAATACGGCTCCAACATGACCCCCGCCTCCCTCCTTGGAGTCAGTGTAGGGAGCATGTGCAGGGAAACCAGAACTTGGCGGGGGCTTCCCTACAGCTCAGCAATTCCCAGCTGCTGTATCAGCCCTGCAAGGGTCACTGATGGCCACTCTAAGTTACACCCAAGGACCAGCCCGGTGCACAACCACACCAGGATCTGGGCAGCACAGAAGAGAGCTCGAAGGCTCAGTCAAAGATGTGGGGATAAGCTGAGGCAGACATCCTGGGGGAAAAAATTCCACTCCCTAGATGCTCCTGAATCTACCAGTGAAAATGGAAGAGTTTACTTCTTAGCTCAAATGACTGACACACACGCATGAAAGCACACATAGGATCGTTGTCTACAGAACATAACTTAGGGAGCTGTGAGGTACCCAGGAACTAAGGGCTTACACAAATCTGTGGATGCGAAATGCACGGGAGTTCCACAGAAACCTGCTTCAATGATAATCTCTTGGCATTTGGGCAAAACATCAGTAGCTGAGTATTTTTAAAGCTTTCATTTTTCACCACCATTGTTAGTCTTGGAGAACAATGTATTGGTCCAAGTAACACACCATCTGGCCTTCCCATAGCATTGCTACCACCTGGGAAATGAAATAGCATCAGGAGACCAGCTCTCCCGTTATTTCAGTGCCATCAGTGGCTCCAGGAAGCTTGAAAAAGTCAATGAAATGTGTAAACACACAAATATTAGACCCCAAGCCCGACCCTCTTTTCTACTGCCAAGAGTTTCTGCTTGAGTTTAGCTGACTGATGTTCTCAAAGTTCTTAGCCTATTCTTAACCAGAAAGGAGATTCAGCTGTGACAGGGTAAGAAAAATACAGCCAGACAGCCGATAACAGAAGGTTGACTTAATTATTCATGTTAACAAGCATGAGGGAAGATAGAAGGAGGAGGAGGAGGAGGAGGAGGAGATGTGCCACTCTTATTCAGTGTGAGTGATAGTGAGCTCATCTTTTGTTTAATGGCACCAACACAGGTCTCACATTGAATTTTTCTATGCCATGTCGATGCTCACAATGCGAGATAAGAACAGCTTTGTTCTCCTGCGCCTACAGATCTTTACTTGCATTGCTACTATTGTTCTCAGTTGCTGCAATTCCAGGGTAAAGGCAGAACTCAGAACAGTAAATGAGGAGGTGGCAGACTCAGACCCACAACAAGCGATGTATTTATTTATAGGACATTTTAAACTTAACGCTCAGCCAGTAAAAATCGCCATCCATTTACACAAGATGCCCCATGCGAGTGGAGTGCTCGTCTGTTACATTCGCTGACTCTTGGGATTCTCAGGGTCAGATTGCCACAGGCTCACGAAATGCTTGCACAAAATCCATGCCCAATCTGCATGTGCAGTTCCCATGATGGAACACACAGACGGTGGATTCTGTCAGTGTGTGTGCGCAATTGCGCATGGTGACTGGATGCACAAACTAGAACAACTGCCCATGCCACTGTGAACTTAGCCCCCGGGTTTTCAGAATTTCATCCACACAATTGCACACGTAGGCCCTGAGATTGAATCGGGCAGCATGCATAGAACACTTGTGAAATTGCAACTGGAGCTCCCTTTTCCTCCCAGCAACTCCCCAGGGAAAGAGCATCAAGGTCAGGTTCCCACTTGAAGAGTAGCCTTCACGGGATTTCCTCCTTATCTAGGGGAGTCTGTCAGGCTGCCAGGGGTGCCTTCGCACTCCAATTACCTTGGCTCTGACTCCCCCAAAATCAAAAAAGAATAGTATTTTTTTAAATGCAGAGTTTAGAAATGTTGGGAGTGAAAGCAGAAGCATAGACAATAAATTGCAGGTGTCTCAGAGATGACACTGGCACAAATGCACCCTAACAACTCCATTATTTTCTACTGAGGAATTTTGCGTGTGTTTGGAGACCAGTCCGTCAAGAGATATAGCACGTACTCTCAGGTCCGGCACTTCCATTGAGGTGAACTAGGCAATCGCCTAGGGCGCCAGGATTTTCAGGGAGCGGCATTTTGCCGAGGAAGGGGGGCGGCAGGCGGCTCCAGTGGACCTGCGGCAGTCGTGCCTGAGGAGGGTCCGTTGGTCCACGGCTCTGGTGGAGCTGCTGCAGGCATGCCTGTGGACGGTCCGCTGGTCCTGCGTGGCTCCGGTGGACCTCCCACAGGCACGGCTGCAGAAGCTCCACCGGAGCTGCGGACCAACGGACCCTTCGCAGAAATGGCTGCGGCAGCTTCACCGGAGCCGCAGGAGCGGCGTGCGGGGCGGTGAAATGGCCGTGCGCCTAGGGTGCGAAAAACTCTAGCACCGGTCCTGCGTACTCTTATTTCAGAGCCTGTTAAATGAGGCCGGGGTGAACAAGCTCTGATAAAAACTCTTGCATGTCACCACTCAAAATTCAAACTGAACCAGAAGTGATTTTTCTATGGGCTAGGATTTTTTAAGGGGTCCAAGGGTGCTTAACTCCTCCAGGATCCTTTAAACATGCCAGTCTTAGAGTTCAGAAGATTTCTGATGACTTTCACTTCAGGTTCTCTCTCCTGCCTTCCCATGTCCTGGTCCAGATTGTTGTCAGGAGTGCAAGCACTGAAATATTATGGCCAAGTATTTGAGTCCCACAGAACATGCCTGGGAAATGGAAGTGACCTTTATTTTCAGAGGGATTTAAAAGGAAGCCAAAAGACCCTCACTTAAGGGTTAAAACTTGGCATCCAATTTCTCAGCCAGGAAACCATTATTTTAATTCAGAAATATTTGGGGGGCATTTCTGAGTTTGAAAAGAGTCTGAAATTGTATCCAGTACAGAGTGTGATAACAAGAGAGATGGACAGACCTGGAAAATAACCCAGTAACTGCTGGTGAGAATGTTTACTTGGTGATCCCAGGAAGCACTGCCATTACACCCCAAGATTTCTGCATACCAACCGAGATTAGAAATGTTTCCTCTTATTATATTTAAACAGGATGGTTAAGCAAACAGATTTCTGAGGAGCCCAGTGCCTCATTAAGAAGTGTCATGCTAGGAATGGCTGTAATCCGATAAAAATCAACTCTGCTGCAAATGTCAGCTCAGCCATTGTCCTACTGCATATTACTCAGGTTTTCTTCTGATCACTTTCATCTTTAACCCTAAAATCTTTACAACCACTGAGGACAAGGCTAGATGCTGTTCTTGTAAAAAGAAAATGTTAAGTTCTTGACACCTACTGAGTTAAACCTGGATTCTGCTCCCATTGAAATCAATTGCATAACTCCCAATGACTTCAGCAGGGCAAGTTCGGGTCCTTAATACATAGCAATAAAGGTTCCTTCTACTTTTCAATGATTATAGGTCAATACGCAGTCCTGGAGCCAGATGGTGTGACTCAATTAAGTTCAGTGGAGGTGCATCACTTAATAATGCATTTTCTGACTCAACTCATTCTCCTGATAACACTATGCCTTCTCTTATGATTGGAAAATGATCTTACCATAATTTTTTACAGTAAGGCAACATTACTTCTGAATATACATGGATACAGTATATAAAATGTGTGCCTAATATGCCAGTCTAAACTCAGACATAAATATAAATTATTCTGGGTTCTAGAAAGTAGCTGAGTCTTGGTATTTTCTCAGGGATCCACTGATTTATTGATGCATGCTACACTGTGTAGACACAGTATAAAACCCTAAACTTCAAACAGCCCTTTTAAAATCTTTTAAATCTTTAAAAGCCTTTAGCATCAGCAATAAGGTGATAATCAGGTAATCTCACAGCCAAAATTAATTGTTTTCTTGTTGAAAAACTTCTCAGGGCTGACAATGCAATCAATATAGGAACAGTCCTACTCCTAAAGTCAGTGGGAGAACAGACCTAGAGTAACTGAACTACTTCATTAGGGTGCTTGAGAATCTCTTTGACAAACCAAGAGGCAGCCTTTATGGGAGAACAGAAACATTTCTTAATAATATAGTAACAGAAGCTAAAAATCTCTTGTGAATACACTGCCATAAGGCAAGCACACCTGGTCATAATGACAGCCAGAAGAGCCTTTTTACCCACAGAGGCCCAAGTTTAGGAAAACATCCTTATTCAGAAAAGAATTTAAGTATGTGCTTAACTTTAAGCACATGCTTACATCCATTGAAGACAGTATGTACGCACATGCTTGTATTGCATTGATTGCAATGGTTCTTCTGTGCTTTCTTGAATAGGGGCCAGAGCAAATGAAGTTAGGATAACAATGCTGCATTGCTAAAACTCTGTTTTCAAATTCAACAATTTCTTCCCCTGCTTTTATTGCATTGACTATAAAAAGACTTTCTAGATGGATCACTGACCTTAAAAAGATGCTGTAAATGTCAACAGGTCTAAAATTTGCACCATGCTGACAAACAGGTTTTCAAGACCTGGGAACATGTCTAATCTGAACATACAGTTCAGTTGTTGTGTGTGCTAATCATGAATTTGCATGTTTCAGCTCAATGCTTAAAATGTGAGTTACTCTGTGCATACATCAAATTCTCAGGTACCCTGTTTGCACATGGATATCAGGTGTGTGCGCACTCAAATGGACATGTGCAAATATGGATAACAGGACATGCAAATAAGGCATGTTTTTGTGGCCCAGGCCTTCTTTGTATTGAAAATCAGGGGTTGGATCCTAGGAGGTGCCAACCATCCCCATTGAAATCAAGGATAAAACACTCATTGGCTGCAGCGGGAGCAGAGTTAAGCCAAAGGTGAGTGCATCAGAAAACCTCCCCCTACTTATCTCCTCTTGGTGCACAACATCGTTCCGCACCTTCTGTTTTTATTGAAGATGACTGCAGCAGAGATGGATTCTCAAGTGGAGAATGCCTGCACGGATGGGAAGCAGCCAAGAGCACAGTTTTGCTCCATGACTGACAATGCTTGAGACCTAACACACCGTAAGATCTACGGCAGACCTCTCTCTTTCCCGTAGTGCCTCTTGGCAGATTTCCTATAAGCAGCTATTACATTCAATGAAAAAAAAATCTATCTTGCTTCTTGCTGTGAAGGCTGTGACATCCATGCTGATGCAACTAATGATGTCACCATGTCAAGTGTGACCACAACTCAGGAATTAATGGAAGACACCAGTCTACGCAACTGAGAAAAAAAAACCAGCAGTAGAAAAAAAAAACAGGACTCTGCACTCAGACCACAAATAAAGCCCTAATAACAGTATTTGGATAAACCTGGAAAGCTTGTTAATTGAATTTATGTTCTACACAGGCTTTCTGAATGCATCAAGGAGCTAGTTATGCACCCAAAGTATCCTGAGATCTGGTCTGCTAATGGTATTTCCTTATCCGGGACATCCAAGACCAGGCACATACATGGCTCCCTGAGGCAATTAGAAACAAACCAGTGAAATATGTCAACACACACAAACACCTGAAATACAAACATTAGACCCACTGCACAACCTAGATCATAATTACACGGGGAAAAAAAAACAATTCTGGGAGATGAGAACAGCAGTTGGTTTCAAGAATGCAAGGGGAGTACAGCACCTAGCACAACTGAGAACTGGTCCAGGACTAGGGCTCCTAGGTGCTTGGACTACACAAATAATATTCTAAATGTCACCAATTTACAAAGAAATTTGAAATAACCATTGAGCAGTACCTTGGGAATATAAAGACTAAGGATTTAAGTTCTATTACTTACTCTTTCTCCTGGTGGCCCATTTGGGCCGGGTGGGCCATCGGGTCCTGTTAAACCCTGGGAGGGAAAGAAAGGCAAGGATAAGAGCAGAGAAGAAGACATAGCTAGAGCCTGTTGGAAACCCCAACTAATATCCCTGTTACAGATGAGCTAAGGGAGCTTGGTGCCCAAATCCCATGAAATCCTGACAACCATCCTCTTAATGAGAAACCAGGGACAGAAAGTACGTGGCTCTCTTCTGCTCATTCAGCACATCTGGTGAAACACCCAAGTCAGTTACTGTTTAACCACAGCTAAAATTTGGACCAAATTTCCAAAGCTAGGGCTAGTGGGTGCTCATGCAGCCCACGGTGTGCTCCTACAGTTGCCACAGAACCCCAGAGTTGTGCGTGCAATTATCTGATTTGCATATACAAATACCAGTTTCTGCATACAGTGGGAGTATATATATTTCAGCTGAGGCACTTGTTGTACCTACTTTTGAACATTTTTGGCCCTTGAAGGTTTTGTCCTACTTTCATAATTAGATCCCTTATCAGATATTAAAAATAAAATGTCTTCATTTAATTTGCCTCTAAAGTAAATGATCAAAACACATATGGTTGTTAAAAAAGTGTTATTCCATCAGTTATTCATTTTAAAATAGTTACAGTACTGATAATTTTAACTGAGATTTGGGGTATACTGTTTAAAAACACGTCATGAATGTTAACGAAAAAAATCAACAGCCATATGTTTCTGTTTCTTGAAACCTGTGAAGTCCCACAGTCTGGGACTCAGATTCAATGCTTAGCTTTGTTTCGGAAGGGTGTTATAGGGCCTGATCCTGCAAAGACTCTCCTGGAACTGCTCACATGAATGAAGTTATTCAGGTGTGCAAGTCTGGGCAGGATCGGGCCAGCGAGCAATTAAAATCCCCTTTTTAGGATCACAATAGCAATACCTTTACACTTTTATACATTAACATCTTTCATGTGCTGCAGTATCATGAAGGACCTTCATACTCACCCTAAGTGGTACCCTACACTTTGAGTGACCTGTTTCTTGGAGTAAACTGCTTTTAATGGGCAGGTGTGACTCAGTAAGACTCAAAATACTTACTGTGTCCCTGTCAAAACTACTAAAGAAAAGGAAAGTTTTAAGGTCAGAGTCAAATATAGGCCATGGTTCAACATCTTAGCGGGAGGAAGGAAGTCACTGCAAGACAGATGAGGCTGTAGAAATACAACATCAGGTCACAGATTGGGTCCACCATGGGGAATGGAAGGGAGAGCATGGCCGGAGTCATGGAGTGACTGAGCTTGGGACAAAGTTAGATGGAGTGGAGTGAGTCCACAGAGATGTCAGGAAACCAGGAAGGCAAACATGAATTGGGTTTTGGAGATGGACCCAGGATTAAGTGATGAAGGATGGGCTGCTATTGGTCACAATTCCTAGGCCAAGAGTGACCTGGCTGTAGCATTGGACTCTCTGAAGTATCAAGAATGGGAATTTAAGCTCATAAAAGAGAACTGTCATGGACAAGGAGGAAAGTGATCAACATGTGAATAAGGGATTTCCGCAAAGTCAGGGTTGGTGTAAGGACCAATCCAAGGAGAGTTCCAGAGAAGGTGACAGACACATACAGAAACAGAAGAGGTGGTGTGAAGAAGGCAGTTTGGATTAAGGATGAATCCAGGTTTTTGGACCTTGGAAGGAAAGTTAAGCAGAGTGACAGTGAAATCAGAGAGATGAGATAACACAGGGTTTTGGTTGGTTTGTTTTTTTACCTAGGAGAAGAACTTGAGTCTTTGAAATGTTCAGTACTAAGAAATCACGGTGTAGCGAGGATCTGATTGAACCAGAGAGAACTGGGAGACAGAGGGCTCAAGCAAATGTCAACAGATATAGAACTGGAGGGCCATCCCCCTAGAAGCAATGTTCAAGCCAGCAACAAAACAACTCAGAGGAAGGGGACAAATGGAAAATGGGAAGAGGCATGTGCTCCATAATGGAGGACAACAAGTGTTAAACATTTAGCTTATCAAATATACAGGATAGTTAGGAAAACCATAAAAGGAGACTGATGAAGACACTGGGATAGATTCTCAGTGGGTATAAACAGTCATAGCTCTATGAAAATCAGAGGAGCTATGACAATTTATATGAGCTGAAGGACTATCCTACTGCCTTTTCTCAAAGCATTGGAAATTGTCTAGAGGAAAGATGGCTGGTATAACAAGCCATCAGATCAGATATAGTGAGAGAGATATGTGCTCAGAAGCAGAAGCAGGTGATTAACCACCCAGAAGGGCAAACCTCATTAGTATGTAAGGGTCAAAGACCAGAATGAAAGAGGTTCTACAGGTTGTGTAGGAGGTGAGAGAAGACAACCTCCAGAACCTTGCTGGGGAAAGGGAAAGTACAGTAATTACAGAAGCAACTGTATAGATAAAGGAACACTGCCAGGGAGTTTAGAGCCAAATTTAGGTTATCTTTTAAAAAATTATTAATAGTAACAAGACATATTTTTATAAGCCACTTTTAAAAAAAATCAATTAACTTTATGCTTAAAGATTTCCTCGTAGTGTTTGCAACCCCAAGCACCATAGCATTGCACATGTTCAGATAATCTAGTTTTGTTTTCCTTGTTTATGTAGTTTTTACCATCAGAATTTCACTCAGCTGGGAGGATGAAAACAGACATGATGTATTTTGAGTCAGTTTCACTTCCAGGTTCTCATAGTACAATGCTACAGCATTTGGATCAAAGAGATGTAGAGCTGTATCCTGTACATAATCTGGTTAGATGCTTGGTGGCAAGCAGTTGTCGTATGCTAGGCTCGGAGACCCGCAATTCTCTGAATGCAGCTGCTGTGCTCTCATCAGGAAGGTAGATATGTGCTGATTTTAGGGCGGGACAATGCACAATGAACCACAGGACAGCAAAGAATAATGCCGTGCTGCAAGAAGTCCATGGAAGACTGGCCAGTTACAGTTTCAATGCTCTACCATTGCATTCAAACCACTAGATCTCATACTAGTAATTGGCTTTTGGTAGCACAGTTACCACCAGATCACAGCCTTGCCTCATTTGCACTTAAAGCCAGCTGCATGTGGACTTTAATGAAGCACATGCATTATTAAGCCTTGAAGAGCCACCGAATCCCAAAAATATGAATTGGTTTACAACATTCATGTATTTTGAAAGGACTTAACTGACCAAATGTTATCAGTCTAATGTTTTGTTTCTTCATTTCTAATCAGAAATGTGTCTATTTTCGTACTTGATTATACAGCAGCCATATCAGTGTTTCAGTAATTTGGCATCCCAAGATGGAAAGGACCGAAGACATCTGGCACCCTGAAGAGGACTGAAGAGGTTTATTCCGAACCTACTGGGAACCTAGAATCCACTTGCAATGGAACCTGAAGCAAATCTGAACTCCTGTAGGTTTGGTTACTCTTGGCTCACGCCATTGATGCATCAGGTGGGTGCAAACGGCCCAAATAAAAGGAGGATTTTGAGGCTTGCACAATAAACACCTGATGATGTAAATGTTCTCCACGCCTCAAATCACCTGCAACTCCAACAGCCAGAGGCTGTTCTGGGCCACTGGGAGTAACCATGAAGAGAGACAGTGCTGATCATACCATCAAAACAAGTCACTGACAGATAGTGCCTAGGATAGACCACTGATGCGCTAAGTTTTGACTTCGTGCTGATCAAAACATGTTGCAAAACTGAACAACAACTAAAATTTGCTGTTTGCATTGATCTCGCATAAGATTTCCCTTGGTGTGTAAGAGACAGATTCAGTTCAGCACCCACATCTGCTACCTATGAGAGTTAGTGCAAGTCGACAAGCTGCTTTGGGGTCATGCCAATGTAAAATATTTGATCAATCCAAGAGAAGAAGCTGAAATACTCACATCCACTCCAGGAAGGCCAGGTAACCCTGCTTCACCTGCCTTTCCAGGCTTCCCTGATGCACCTTTCGGCCCCTAAACCAGATGAATAGACAGCCATTGTTAATATAATAATTACAGAAGCATGCTATAACTTGATATAAGATAGAAGATGATCAGCTCATTTCTTAAAGTGCTAAATTTATATCCTGCAATGCAGGAAAATGTCTTCAAAATAAATTGATTTGATAATTAATCTACAAGTATGTAAATCTCTAGACACTTATGTGCTTTGGTTCATTTTTCTATAAACCTGGTAATTGCTTGGCACAGCTTTCTTCTCGTGCAGTTCCATGTACGTGTATTGATCCCCATTCAGTCCCAAGCAGAAGGGGGCATCAGGATGTGACTGGGAGTGTTGCAGCTGGCACTCTAAGATGCCTAGGGAGCTAAAGAGGACCCTGGATGATCTCAGGAATGGGAAGCCACAAAGGTGACATAATGCTAGCACTGTCACACACTCCCTCCTCAGTTTTACGGAGCCAGAGTGGAGGACTGAGTCCCGCATGTTTTGCCACCTACAGCAAAGTCTGTCACAATATTTCATTTTATCTCTGAAGCTGCTTTACTCACCATTTTTGTTTGCGCATTTTTTCACTATGGGCCAAATTTCCAAGCTTGATTTTACAGTCCACGTTTGCAGGTAAAACTAAAAGCAGTTGCAGGAGTGGCCTACACTCATTTTCAAAGTGCAAAAGCTGCATTTGTGTGTGCAAGCCAAGCAACCAGAAGAATGCCCAAATGATGGTTTGGACATCCAGAAACAAGTGTGCAAACTGGAGACCGGAGCTGAGAGTGCTGCATAACCATATGAAAACTCTGCATTTACATAGTGTTCTCTCTCATGTTGAAAGAACTGTAAAAACAATGTCTGCAAAGAGAGTTGAATGACAATACAAGCCCTTTAGCTCCACTATTCTGATGCTTTATCCCAGATCCTCTGCTCTCCTAACTATGGGCTTGGCTACACTGGAGAGTTGCAGCGCTGGTGAAGGGGTTACAGCGCTGCAACTCACTCTGTGTACACACTTACAAAGCCCAGCCAGAGCTGCAACTCCCTGGCTGCAGCGCTGGCTGTACACCTGGTCTGATTGGGGTGTAGCGATTCCAGCGCTGGTGATGCAGCACTGCTCATCAGGTGCGGACACCAACAGCGCTGTTATTGGCCTCCAGGGTATTAAGAGGTATCCCAGAATTCCTGTCCACAACAAACCGGAAGAATGGCTGAATGACCAGCTCTAAAAAACAAACACAGCTGCTCTTTGCTCCAGCGAGCGAGCGAGCCGAGGCAGGGGAATTGCTTTGGAATGTTCACAGCTGTTTGTTTGAGGGGAGAGGGGAGTCCGTGTTGAGCAGCTGCTTATGTGGTCTGAAGGCTATTTAACAGTGCATAATTTGGATTTAGTGTATAAGAGAGGGGTGGGGGAAGGGTCAAAACTTTAAAATGATTGAAGGTAGCTGTTGTGTATCTTCCAGTCCTTAGAACTTGCAAGGCAGGGAGCTGAGAACAGCTGCTAGTGTTTGCTTGAGGAGAGACACAGCAGGGTGGGGCGGGAGGGACTCCGTCGGAGAAGCTGCTTATCTGGTCTGAAGCCTTTTTGCATTTAAGAGTGATTGAGAGAGGTGTGGGGGAAATGGCCAGAATTTGCAAGGCAGGGAGCTGTCACAGTGTCTGCTCCAAAAATCCACTCTCTCTGTCTCCCCCACGGTCCCTGTCACACTCCACCCCACCCCCCTCTTTGGAAAAGCATGTTGCAGCCACTTGAACGCTGGGATAGCTGCCCACAATGCACCACTCCCAACAGCGCTGCAAATGCTGCAAATGTGGCCACACTGCAGCGCTGGTAGCTGTCAGTGTGGCCACACTGCAGCGCTGTTCCTACACAGCTGTACGACCACAGCTGTAACTCCCAGCGCTGCACATTTCCAAGTGTAGCCAAGCCCTGTGTTTCTTCTTAAGGTCAGTGCTGACTCCATGCTGCCGGTTGTTCTCAGTTTGCAAGCCAAACATGCAAATAGGAGTTCTGCTGTGGACTGAGAGGAGAAAGTGTAGTTTGTGACCCTTGCTGATGAAAAATTAGGGATTCACATACTTTATTCCTCGTAGCAGATTTACAAGCAAGAGAGTAAATTAGTTGTTGATCAGTAAATACTTACTGGTGGGCCAGGTAAACCAGGTGGGCCAGGTTCTCCCTAAAGGAATGAAAAAAGACAATGAAACTGAAATCTCTCCCTGTTACAGTCTATTTGCAGCAGCCACATACTGCTATACGCTAAGTCATTGATCCTGACATCCTCTGAAACATGAAGCTCCCTGATCCAATCTTCTACATCTCTGAGGGTTGCCAGTTTTGGTTTGACATATTCCTGGAAGTTTCATCACATGACATAATCTTTAATTAAAGATTAATGGATGGTGTCCCTAGCCTCTGTTTGCCAGAAGCTGGGAGTGAGTGACAGGGGATGGATCACTTGATGATTACCTGTTCTGTTCATTCCCTCTGAAGCACATGGCATTGGCCACTGTCGGAAGACAGGATACTGGGCTAGACGGACTTTGGTCTGACTCAGTGTGGCCATTCTTATGTTCTTAAAGGTTAATCTTTAATTCCTGGAGACTCCAGGACAATCCTGGAGGGTTGGCAATTCTATCTACAAAACCCATGTGTTATTCACCAGCAATCTCTGGAGAGAGAGACGATTCAGTTAACAGTTTTCATTTATGATAAACAGTTTTCAAGTACATAGAAGGTTGTTACAAAGAGGAGGGAGGTAAATTATTCTCATTAACCTCTGAGGATAGAACGAGAAGCAATGGGCTTAAATTGCAGCAAGAGCGGCTTAGGTTGGACATTAGGAAAAACTTTCTAACCTACAGGGTGGTTAAGCACTGGAATAAATTGCTTAGGGAGGTTGTGGAATCTCCATCATTGGAGATTTTTAAGAGCAGGGTAGAAAAACACCTGTCAGGGATGGTATAGATAATACTTAGCCCTGCCATGAATGCAGGGCACTGAACTTGGTAACTTCTCAAGGTCACTTCCAGTCCTATGATTCTGAATGCTGCTCAAACAGCATAATTTGTCCCAGACCCTTCTAGGAATAATTTACACTCTGGGCTTCCTCAGAGGTAAAGCAAAGAGGAAGCCATCTGGCCACTGAAGCGCTTACATATTCTGTTGAGTTGGAGATCCAAATGCAAAACCGGACACAAGAGGACATCCTGAGGATTTGTGACACTCTCAGGGGAACATGTGCCCATAAACCAGTGATGAGAAAGGCTATATGTGTCTGAACTGATTGTATTCACGGGCTTTTTTGGGGGGGTTAATCTTGGGAGGGAGGAGAAGACACAAGCGAAAAACAACTGATTTCCATTCCTCCCAATTCAATTGCAAAAGTAAGGCCGCTGCTAACGATAACATTGCACCACTAGTCATTGGCTCCTATATTCAGTGTTGCTGGTGATCCAGGTTAAAATGATGGCATTGACAACCCGGCATGGAGGTGACAAATAAAAAATCTCCAAACTGGACTTTGAGTCACAGCCTGTACAACAAATGAGCCACCTCCACTCCTGTTGCTGGACCACGTCTCCCCACACCCAATACTATGCTGCACATTCATATTGTTTATAGGTTAGTGTGGGCCACGGACCAAGCGATATGAAAGAATGGGAACTGTCTGAGCTTTATTTTTACTTCCTCGTCTTCTCTACACACCATGATGCAAGGATGGCCCAGTGGTTTGGGAATCCCAGGGCTCAATCCCTTGCTCTCCCACTGGATTCCTTGGGCAAATCCTTGGCCTTGTTGTGTCTCTGCCTGCAACATGGGGATAAAACCACCTCCCTCTTGTGGGGATAAATGCATTACAAATTGTGAGGTGCTCAGATTCTCCAGCAATGGGGCCATCTCGGTACATAAAACAGAATGATCCACTGCTGCAGACAAGCTGAGCATTTAATGAATGTAGCTCAAATGAAGAGAAAAACATTTTCTTTCGCCTAAAAACTGCTATTGCATTCCCTCTACCTATTTTAAAATAAAAAATCACAAAGAAGATGGCCTAATTATATTAATCTGCGCAGGAAGTGTTACGTATCTGTGACGGAGATAATATAGTCTATATACCTATATATCTCTGCAATGTTTCTTAATAATCTAAGAAAACGTGTTGCTTGTTATGCCCATGAGTTCAACATGTCTCAGCTCTCCTGAGCTGTGCTCTGGGGAGGGGGCATGGATGGCTACTTGCCACTTTTCTACTCTCCTAACCCTGGAGCCAGTCATCCCGGCATGAAGTTAGAGCAGCCTTGTGGTCACTGGAGCACAGCATTTTCTCACCACAATCCTTCCTGCGCCCTCACTGGAGTGGGGGGCAGAAATGGGTGGTGTAAAACCAGTTATGACACCACCTGGAAATTTCCCTTGTGGAAAGGGAATCCCCAGTCACCTGGAAGCAGATAGAATATTAACCTTTTTTCCTCCACTTTGCCTAGAAACCACAGTGATGTCTGCTTGGGGGAAATTCTTCAGAAAACAATTTTAGGCAGGATTTACTTTTCCGACAAAGTTTCTGCTTTTATTTTTTAAACCACCTTTCAGTGACCGTGATCAAGGAGACCTCGGGTCATTCCCCCTCCAGAAGGCTACCTAGAGGATTGTTTCAGGGTGCTCTAGGTTTAAGATGTACTAGCTCTATCCTGGGTAAAGTAAGTTCCAGGGCAAAGAGATGGCTGAGGAGGTGGCCTATGGCTGGAATGGAGCAGGCATTAAATAAATAATAAACCCACACTGCCTTTTAAATTTATTTTTTGTTAATTACACTTGTGGGGGGAAGTGAGAGCTCCATTTTTCCTTAGGAGGAGATGTGGAGGCACAGGAGTGGTCTACCGAGTAGGGTGAGCGGTGGCCATCTTCACAGTGGGCATTTTGGGGGGGAAGTTGTGAAGACAGTAACCAAGGTGGAAGAATTTGAGACCTGACTCTGTGTTTACTGTGTCTGCAACCATAAAGTTCCTGTGCAAATCCCTACGCTTGGACCGGCTGCCCTGAATCAGTCAGAGTGCAGGGATTTGCGTGTTGCGCGGCTGTTGAGAGAACACAGAGCTTGGAGGGTCAGTAAATAGAGGGTGTCTTTGTGCTCTGACTTGTGGAGGCCATTCCATTGCAGTCCTTTGCTCAGAAACATGCCACAGATAGTTGCCCTTATCCGAGCTGGGGAAGAGCTTTTATAATGAAAATGAGGGGGAAAGTTATGCTGAGATGGCAGCTTTTGAATAACAGAATGAACAGCAATGTTTTATATCCTCCTCTAGATTATCACCATCACCCTTCCGCCTTCCCTACAGGCCTCTGTGATACTGATACATGGCAGCAAGGTCACAGCATTAGAGAAAGCCACTGCGGAACAGTTCTCCTGTCTTTTGACCTGATCACACGTTGGGATCTGCTATCGTGAACCCCTGTGGGGTCCCCATCTGATTTCAGGGGGATTGTGCCTTAGCACTGGGGTCTGCGCTAGCAGAACCCATTCAGAATCAGAACTTTGATCAGCGTTTATACCTCTGGTGGTAAATCGCTATCATCCTTCTTAGTGAATTAGAATCAGTGGCTGTCAGTAATGAAATAGTTCTCCCCTGTTTTACATGAGATGGAAGTAAGTTTACTTAGTCTCAGCCACCCTGTATTAAAGTCAGACCGGAGGGGAAATGTCTGTCAGAGATCTGACAATGGCTTTGTAACAATTGCATGCTGGAAATAATTCAGAGCAACTTTCAGGTGACTGGTTTAATCACAACACACCCTTTGTATTCTTGGGAGCTAAGCACTTACCTTGTTACAGATCATGGAACATGCAGTGTTCTAAAGGAGATAATTAGAGGAGGCTTCAATGGGATTGAAAGTGAGAGGCAGAAGCAAAGCAAGGAGCTTTTGGAAAGGGTGCCAATAGCACCGGGTTCATTTAAGGTTTATCCAGAGCTGGCCTGAATAATTTAGTTGCGTGTTATGTAATGTTCATTGTTTGAGGCCTATATTCAGCAGTTGCTGCACACTTCTGCAGCAAATGCTCTTTAGTCATTCTGCACACTCATTTCTCTAAAGCCATCTATGAACTGAACGTGGCCAGAATGGTTTTAGAAAATAACAGGGGAAAAAAAAAAAACATGAGGAAATCATAGTATCTTAAAATGCTCAAGAAAAGTTCAGAGCATGCCTTTGAAAATGATCTCACTTGTATAAAATAGTAAGTTATTTCTTTACAGTATTAGAATTTACACAGCTGCTTTTTCATTAAAGAAAAACCAGCCTAGATTTCTGACACACCCTCAATAGGTTCCTCTATATTCAGAGCTATAAAAAGGCCCAGCCATGTGGGATTACACACCTCACAACATCTTCTAAGAGAACCCTGGCAAACGGTGGTCCTTAAATTATGCTGGTGCACTCGATGCTAACCACTAAAATATTGACCCTGACGCTTTGAGTCAATGGGATTCCTTGCAGACTCAACGGGCGGAATGATACGAGGCTCTGACCCTGAATGACTGATGAGCATTTCTTATTTATTAATACACGACAGCATGTTTTCCTTCTTTTTGCTCCTGCTGCATCCTTCTTTCATTCAGTTAAGGACAGAGTCTGAGAGAAATCCTGCCTTCCTTACATGGTCAAAACTCTCACCAACCTCCCTCTGCAAGCCATGAGCTACGTCTGCAGGGTTTGGCGCCCCTGAGATTTAACTCAGTCTAATATTATGATCTATCAAGACTAGCTTCAGCTGATTAATTACTCATTATTATTACCTGGCCTCATCCTGCAAGGTGCCAAGTGCCCTCCAAGTCCATTTCCTTCAACAAGCCCCTAAAAATGTGCAAGCAGTGCTCAGAGCTTTGCAGGATCAGGCCCACGTTGGACAACGAGGGCCAAGTTTTCATGAATGGCCATTAGGTAGGGATGTCTCCGTTTCTGGGTCTCCCACCTGAGACACGCGAAGCCCGATGCCTCAGAAGTGCTGACCATCTGCAGCTCCCGCTGACTTTGGCTGGAGCTGTGAGCACTCGGGCCAGTGGCGTCTCAGAGTGGAGCCCAGAACAGAGGTTCCTAGAATTACAGGGCACGTTTGAAAGCGTGGCCTTGGGTTCCTTGAAGGGAAACCCAGTCCATGCAGGGTGAGGAACAGCATTTTATTTCTTTTCATTTTAGAACAGCCGACACATCTTCAAAAACATCTATCTAAGCAGACTGCCACACTTTGACAACACGGATCTGCCTGCATTGTGACATGATGTGGACAAATTGGAGAGCATCCAAAAAGAGCAACAAAAATGACAAGACCTTAGAAAACAAGGGTTGAAAAAAACTGGGCATGTTTAGTCTAAAAGACTAGGGGGGAGGGGGAGTAATGAGGGGAGAATGGGGACTTATAGCCACCTTTAAAACCACCTTTTAACATATGTGAAGAAGGTTATCAGTTGTTCTCTACGTCAGCCCATGGAAAGATAAGAAATAATTGGCTTAATCTGCAGCAAGGAAGCTTTAGGTTAGATATTAGAGAAAACTTTCTAATTACATAATGAGTTAAGCACTGGAACAGGTCATCTAGGGAAGCTGGAGGTTTCTAAGAACAGGTTGGAAACGTATCTGTCAGGGATGGAGTAGATCTACTGAATTCATGCTTCAGTGTGGGGGGCCCGACCTAGATGAGTCCTGATGTCCCTTCCAACCCTATATTTCTGTGACTCTATGGTATCTTTGGATTATTAAAATCAAAGGACACTAACTTCTGTTTATGTGGGAAATTGTTTAGTGGGAACGGCACAGTATTCGGATCATAGGAATTGCCATCATACCGGTCATCCATCGAGCCCAGTATTCGCTCTCTGACAGCAGCCAGTAACACCTGCTTCAGAGGAAGATGAAAGAAACCCAGCGGAATGCAGTAACAGAACAGCCTGCTTCCAGGAAATGTTTCTGCCTGATCCCTATTAGTTAGCTGATGGTCTATGAACTGAAGCATGAGGTTTATACCCGTCCTAAAATTCTTAGTCTTCTTTTAATCCTTATTATCATCACCCTTTACCCATAGAAACATCCAATCCTTTTCTGAATCCTGCTGAGCTCTGGCATGCAATAATAACTTGTGGCAATTAGTTCTGCAGGCTAATTGTGTGGAAAAGAACTTCTTTTGCTATCTTTCATTTTAAATTGGCTTGTTCTTCTATTATAAAATTTCAGATAGAAGTTTGCGACCTGCCTTCTCTAAACCATTCGTTATTAAAAACTAGGATAAGATTATTTAGTATATTGGTTTCCCTTAGTCTAGTGAACACATGGAGGGAAATGGCTGCAAAACAGTGAGGTTTTCGCTGGGGCCAGCCTTGCAAAATGGTCATAAAAAATTGCAATCACCAGCACAAAAGCTACTTGTTCACCCGTTACAAGATGCAAAGGAATAAACCTTGTTTTAGCTTTCTCATCCAAAAGAAACTAACTTGCATGGGAGGAATAGAATTTCAAAAGACTGCTTTTAAGGCCCCATGCTGACACTCTTACTCATGATGAGTAGCAAAATTACTCCACAAGTAGCTCAAGGAGTAAGGTGCTACTCAACATGAATGAAGAGATCAGAGTTTGATCCTCAGTATTTGAGATATTAATAGTCTCCTTTGAGATCACCTGAACCGATTTTAATCCACTGTGATAGGTGTGGAAGACAAGACTGTCTTTATCCAGTGGGTATACATTTCAATTCATTTCAGTGGAAACTTCAACTAAAAGAAATAGGACAAGATTTCTTCCTTCACTAAATTCTTCAGTAACTCAGATGCTGAACCTGCAGTCACAGGGAAGGGTTAATACTAAGGAATTAACCATCAAAACAGTATTCCCATAGATTTAATTTGCCTCTTGCTACAAACTAAGGACATTTAAGTTCCAAGTAGAATCAATGGGCCAAATTCTGATCTCCATCAGATGGGTGTAAATCTGAGGTAATTCCATTGAAGACAGTGTAGCTAGAGTGGTGTCAAGCCAGTGTGAGTGAGATCAGCATCCAGTGTGGTATATTTAATTCAGCTTTCTAGGGCCTCTCCGGAGAGCCAGGTGCTTGACACCTTTTAAAACAAACAATTGTCTAATGGTATAAAATACAAAGTATTGCACCGAGCGTGCAATAACACCACCCAGTACAATAACTGCTGCACTAAGCCCACCACTGTCCTCCACCCTTTAACCTGCATCCTTTGCAGATGCCAGAGAGAAAGTGTTGCAGGAGGCCCGGAAGATTACCAAATACTTGTTGTACACACGAGCTTTGTCATAAACTCCCACTTGGCACTGAGGACTTGATCCTGCAAGGTGCTGAGCAACTCCTAGGCACTCAGCACCTCCAGACGTAACTCAGCCTCAGCAGGACAGAGCCCCTTGGTTTCCTTGCCTACGGCACATGGGCTGTTAATTCAGTCACTCTGAAGTGCTGCCCAAATGCCTGGAGCCTCTCTCTGGAGGACAGGAGACTAGAAGAATTCCTCTATGAAATGTGCCCTCCTCTTGCTCCACCCCACCTCCCTCCCCCAGCTCAGCCTGCCGCCTGCTGCTCAGCACTCACATCTATGCCTTCCTTGCCAGGTGATCCAGGGAGTCCTCGTGGTCCAGGAGGGCCTCGTGGTCCTGCTCTCTGGGAGGGATGGGGAGAGGGAACAGAAGAAAAAACACACACAGTAGATCACAGATCACAGCACGACTCCAGCTCCCCTTTTCTATCCATGACAGGCTCAGAGGAAGCAAGGATCTTTCCAGACTTAATCTGCTAAGAATCTAAGCACATCCTCGGTGCTTCTGTGAGACCCAACCCATCCCCATTCAGCAGGAGCTGTTTATTGAATGGGAAGCTTACAGTGAATCATATCTGCCCTGGCTCCAGGAGTGGCTCTAAAACGATTCCCAGTCACTCACAGTGTAGACACAGAGAAAAGGCAAAGCCAAGTTAGAATAATCTGTGTGTGCGGTTGGTATTAAAAGTGACATTCACATTCCATATACAACCAGGCAGCAGAAGAGTTGGAACCATATAGTTAATGTCTGAAGGAAGGCACAGCTAAAGGGACTTGAGTAATTGCCCATCTGAGCTGGACAATATGTGGGGGTTTAGCTCTTAGGGGTGCGGGAGAAGTGGGGATCCTATAAAATGTCTGCTTTGTGGAAAGAGCTCCAGAGGGTACCTGCAATGCAGCTTCAGGGAACAAAGGTTTCATTGTGGAGTGAGTTCTGCTCACAGCAGATGAGGGTCAGCTCAGAATTCCTGAGCCAGGCTGCAAAAATTCCTTCATGAAGGCAATGAAAAATCCTCCCCCCAAGAATTTTCCTGAATGATACACACTGGAAAGTTAACACCACTACAGGGACGTTTGCTACGACTACACGTAGCTTCACCTGAATGAATACAAATTAAATGTGCTTGTTCCTAAACATGTCTCAAAAATAGATCAACTGGAGGCGGGTGAGGAAGAAAAACCCAGAACTGGATGAAGAGGTGGAGCACAGGGGGTTTCTATTTAGTGGGCAACTTTGTCTTTTATAGTAAAACAAAAATATTTTTTCCTAAATCACCGTTTCCTTCTCCTTTTCCTGAGGCTTTTCCGACACAGCTATAAACCAAACTATGAGGAAAATTCTTTTACATAAAGTTTAAAGTGGCAGTTTCCATATCATAGGACATGAAACAAACCCCTACCAGTAAACACTTCTGCTCTCACCGCTAGGCAACATGCTCTCTGACACACAAAACTTTCAATTTTAAATGAACAGCAGTTATCTGGCCTGCTGCAATATGGTGCACATTTAATCCTGCTGCTGTGAGACCCTCCGATCCTTACGTATTTTTTCCATCAATAGCTGGGATTTTTGGCCATTAGAAGTAAAAGCACATTCTTACCTGAGCTGAGGATGTGGCTAGTAGTTGAAAAAAAAAGAGCAGCCCAAGAGCTGAGAATCCAGCCATGGTCTCCACGCTCTGCCTCTCTTCAGTGAAGCTAGCCCCTTTCTCTTCTCCTGGTTCCAATGGATCTCTCCTTCACCTCCCAGATCTCAGCTCCCGAATGAGCCCCTCCGTCTCCAGATAAACCTGAGTCTCCAGCTGGAGGGGGCAGAGCTCAGAAGCACAGGCAGGCGAGAAGGGCTGAGCTCAGAGAGAGAGAGGCCAGGTTTCAGGAGGGGGAAGGTGGGGAAAGGGTGGGGGCAAACTGCAGAGTGGCACAGTCAGTTATGAAAGGAGGCACACATTCACTGCACAGACAGACAGCTCAAGCCAACTGAAACAGGGAGGGGACCTTTCTAACCAAAGAAAGGCTGGACTTGCCTTAGCTAAATTGTCACTCAGACAGATAACCCTAAGGAGACAAAATTAAAATCCACCATCCCTAGACCCAGATGTTACTTTGGTCTCGCCTAGGCCAGTGAAAAGTAGTTCACAATTCACTACCAACTTACTACTGGAAGGATGAAAGGTAACAAAAATGAAGACTTCATTAATGTCTGTGGATTTTTATTCTTGTGGAATAAATGCAGGGATCCCTATAAAGGCACAAGGTCAGTGCAGAAAATAGGGCTAATATCTTTGCTTCATTAAATGCTTGATGGATTTGTGTTTCTTGGAGACTCAAAGAGCATCTGGTTGATTTTTGTGTGGGCACTTTATGTGGCATTGAAGAAACAGCTGATGTAGTGACGAGAAGAGCAAAGGAGAGGAATGTAGGAGAAAGCAACAGAAAGCTGAAAAGATTAAAACAAAACTTGCCTTTGAGATATTTTCACTACAGGTGTGTGACACTGAGACAACAACAATCCAAAAGTAGATTATCTGAGATGTGAGCACATTAGCAAGGCTCACAATCCTACAAATGGCTCCACGTTTCCCTTTATGTTTTAATTCAAGATGATTTCATCCAAAGAAGGGGACTGTCTGTGAAAATCGGGAAGTGGTGATGCACTGGGGAAAGAGACTCATTGCGATTGAGGGGTCAGAGATGCTCATTATGATGCAACCACACTCTAGCTCTTTTCCCTTTTTGAATGAGAAGAATGTGTGTTCCCAGTACAGAAGAGCCTGCCCACCTCTCCTTATTCCATCTGCCTCCCAGAAAGTTGGTAGAAAGCACAGAGGAGGGAACTGGGGACGTAGGGCTGGGGAAGGAGAAATGCAAATGCCTTCAAAAGCCATGACCGTGCAAATTTCAGAAAGTGGATTCATGGCTTTTCTTCCCCCTCCCCTCCAAGCAACAATGCACTAGTCTCCTAGTGTGTCCACTTCCTCCATTACCCCAGAAAAGAGATACAAACATACAGAGGGTTAATGTGACATTTGTGTCTAGTGGGGATGATGAGGGCAAAAATCTGTGCTCATTATAAATAGAGATGATCCCCCCTCCAACAAAATATAGCAAAAATGTTTTGTTTTCATTGTTCCAAGCCATAAACTTCACTTGGGAACCAATATGCAGCAAGGGCTGCCCCTGAGCCGCAAGGTCCTGTGCTCCAAGTGAAATACACTCCTTAGGTGAGCTGCCAAGCTATACATCTGCTTCAGCATTTATTTAATAAGGTATGGTTCAAAAGCACCTTGCCCTAATCCCATCTGGAGCTCTCAAGAGGGCACCTGGATGGTCGCCTCCGTTGCACAGTTCCACGGGCTCTAACCTCTCCCCTTGCTCCATGGTGTTTGTGGGGGTTAGTACTTAAGGTACAACTATGGGCTGAATGACCTTGTGGCAATGGAGCGACCCCACAGGGAGTTAATACACCTCCAAGCTATACCAGCACTGATGCTGAACCCCCTCCATAAGCGATTTATTTCAGTGCTTGACTACCCTGACTGGAAGTTTTCCCTAATGTCTAACCTAAACTGCCCTTGCTGCAACTGAAGCCCATTGCTTCTTGTCCTAGCTTATGAAGTTAATGAGAACATTTCTCCCTTCTCCTTGCAACAATCTTTTATGTGCTTGAAAACGGTTATGTCCCCCCTCAGTCTTCTCTTCTCCAGACTAAACAAATCCATTTGTTTCTTCAATCTTCCCTCATGGGTCATGTTTTCTAGACCTTTAGTTATTTTTGTTCTCTTGTCTGAACTTTCACCTATTTGTCCACATCTTTCTTGAAGTAGCACCCAGAACTGGACACAATACTCCAGTTGAGGTCCAATGAGCATGGGGTAAAGCGGAAGAATAACTTCTCGGGTCGTGGTTACAACGCTCCTGCTAATACATCCCAGAATGATGAGTGCTGGGTTTTTTTTTGAAGCAGTGTTACACTGTTCACTCATGTTTAGCTTGTGATCCACTCTGACCCTCAGATGCCTTTATGCAGTTCTCCTTCCTAGGCAGTCATTTCCCATTTTGTTCATGTTCAGCTGATTGTTCCTTCCTAAGTGAAGTACTTTGCATTTGTCCTTATCCCATTTCATCCTATTTACCTCAGACCATTTCTCCAGTTTGTCCAGATCATTTTTAATTTTAATCCTATCCTCCAAGGGACTTGAAACCCTTCCCAGCTTGGTATCATTCACAAAGCTTTATAAGTATACTCTCTATGCCAGTGGTGGGCAACCTGCGGCCCATCTGAGTAAGCCGGGGGTGGGCCACAAGACAGTTTGTTTACATTGACTGTCCACAAGCATGGCCAATGTAAACAAATGGTCTTGTGGCCTGTCAGTGGATTACCCTGACAGGCTGCTTGTGGCCCATGGGCTGCAGGTTGCCTGCCACTGCTCTATGCCATTATCTAAATCATTGATGAAGATATTGAACAGAACCCAGAACTGATTCCTGTTTTTAATGTAGTTTCTTTGTGTGTGCATGTGTAATGTATATTTTATTATGCCCATTCCTAGAGCAGCTGATGCTAATTATCTTAAAGTCAACGGGCAGGAATGGCACATTATAAAAACCTAGAGCAACAGTCACAGAAAGTATCAGAGGGGTAGCCGTGTTAGTCTGGATCTGTAGAAGCAGCAAAGAATCCTGTGGCACCTTATAGACTAACAGACGTTTTGGACCATGAGCTTTCATGGGTGAATACCCACTTCGTCGGATGTTAGTCTATAAAGTGCCACAGGATTCTTTGCTGCAGCCACAGAAAGTGGCATTCATCTAGGTATGGCTTCAGTCTTCACTACCATAAGGGAACACTTTCCAAACACATACATTTATCTTCACAACAGCCCAGGATGGAGGGAAGCATTATCCTCATTCTACAGGTGTGGAACTGAGGCACACAGAGATAAACAACCTGCCCCCAAAGCCTGTGATAGTCTGGAAAATGACGCCAGATCTTTCTGAACCAGAAGCCAATCCTTCCTTTCCCTTCCCAATGTAGTAGTAAAGATTATTCTGCAGCATCACAGACAGCATCTGCATAAAAATTTTATATATATTAATTACACACACTTATTTTGCAAGTTGAATTTATCATGCCACAAATGAGAGCTAAAGAGATAATATCCCTGTCTGCATGGCAATTAGGAAAAATAAACACTAATTTCAAGCTCCATTAGAGAGAACACTTAAAAAAAAAAAAAAAAGTATTTGTACTGGACAAGATACCAGTCTAAGAATTTTTAAATCCTGTTAGGCTGAAGCATAACAAGACAGCTGAAGGGTGATGCACCTCTCTGCAAGCCAGGCAAATATCCAAAGACACGGATGTTGGTGGAATCAGGGGCAAACTGGGCCAGCCAGCAGTTCAGATTGAGGGGGTATCACTCCCCAGATAGAAGACAGGCATAGGTGTCAGGCTTCCTATCCTATAAACAGTTCTGGAGGATTCCTAGTTATGCACAGTTATGTTAGAGCGGACTGCTGATGCATAAGTTGTATGCTTGGGAGAGCTGAATGAGAAATAGAGAGGGGTAAAGTTTGTGTGTGTTTAGGAGGAAGGGAACTATGACAAGGGATGAATTAGGACAGATCTCACTAGATCAACGAGGCCAGAACCAAGTTTAGAATGCAGTAGATTACCCACTGTCAAAGTTAGACTCAGGACTCACAGTTTGTCAGACCACTCTGTTTTATTAGCACAGCGCTCTGCTAATACGCCCAGATAAATATGAGCACCATACAAGACACAAACCATCTTATTTATACAGAGGAAAGGGCAGGAGTTTAGACAAAGGGACAAAGAAAGCAACAGACAGGAAAAACCACCTGTGACACAGCATGCATATTCCACGTCCTTACT